>NC_090436.1:330800144-331103174 GCF_031143425.1 Pleurodeles waltl | reverse complement strand
TAGACGCACAGCTTGCTCCGCGGTGAAAAATTCACCGCACACCGATCAGGAAAGACGCTGCTTGACCCCACAAGGAAAAGATCGACGCGACGCCTGCGGTGCGACCGGAACTTCGACGCGCAGCCCGCCTGGACAACGCCGCCCGACTTCCAGAGAGGAAATCAACGCGACGCCTGCCGTGAGGAACAAATTTCCACGCACAGCCCACCAGAACGACGCGCAGCCAGACGACAAGCCCAGGATTCCACGCACAGACCCCGGGGAGTCTGAAAACCCTGCGACCCACAGAGGAGATCTGTCGGCGTGCCGGAAATCGACGCACGTCTTCCCCGCGTGAAAAATAACGACGCAAGTCCGTGTCTGAAGGGGCGAAACCGACGCACACACCATTTTTCCATGCATCTCCTCCTCTGCGGCCCTTTGCGGAGATTTTCCACTCCAAACCAGGTACTTTGTGCTTGAAAGAGACTTTGTTTGCTTTTTAAAGACTTAAGACACTTTATATCACTTTTCAGTGATATTTCTACAATTTCATATTGCATCTTTTATCGTTTTGACCTGCAAATATCCAGATAAATATTATATATTTTTCTAAACACTGTGTGGTGTATTTTTGTGGTGCTATATTGTGTTATTGTATGATTTATTGCACAAATACTTTACACATTGCCTTCTAAGTTAGGCCTGACTGCTCAGTGCCAAGCTACCAGAGGGTGGGCACAGGATAATTTGGATTGTGTGTGACTTACCCTGACTAGAGTGAGGGTCCTTGCTTGGACAGGCGGTAACCTGGCTGCCAACCAAAGACCCCATTTGTAACACCCTCATAACTTTTTGTCCACATAAGCTACCCATGCCAACCTTACGTCCTTTTTTTCCCAACATCCTAGGGATTATAGAGGTACCCAGAGTTTGTGTGTTCCCCTGCAGGAGACCAAGAAATTAGCCAAAATACAGCAAAAATGTTGTTTTTTTCAAAAAATGGGAAAAAGGGCCGCAGAAGAAAGCTTGTGTTTTTTCCCCCTGAAATTGGCATCAACAAAGGGTTTGTGGAGCTAAAATCACCATCTTCCCAGCTTTCAGGAACAGACAGACTTGAATCAGAAAACCACATTTTTCAACACAATTTTGGCATTTTACTGGGACATACCCCATTTTTACTAATTTTTGTGCTTTTAGCCTCTTTCCAGTTAGTGACAGAAATGGGTGTGAAACCAATCCTGGATCCCAGAAAGCTAAAAATTTCTGAAAAGTACATAAAATTCTGAATTCATCAAAGGGCCATTTGTGTAGATCCTACAATGTTTTCCTACAGAAAATAACAGCTGAAATAAAAACATATTGAAATTGAGGTGAAAAAAACAGCAATTTTTCTCCATGTTTTACTCTGTCACTTTTTCCTGCGATGTCAAAGTTTTGAAAGCAATATACCATTACGTCTGCTGGACTCTTATGGTTGTGGGGATATATAGGGCTTTTAGGTTCATCAAGAACCCTAGGTACCCAGAGCCAATAAATGAGCTGCACCTTGCAATGGGTTTTCATTCTATTCCGGGTATACAACAATTCATTTGGTGAAATATAAAGAGTGAAAAATAGTTATCAAGAAAACCTTTGTATTTCCAAAATGGGCACAAGATAAGGTGTTGAGAGGCAGTGGTTATTTGCACATCTCTGAATTCTGTGGTCCCCATACTAGCATGTGAATGACAGGGCATTTCTCAAATAGACGTCTTTTTTACACACTCTCTTACATTTGGAAGGAAAACATGTAGAGAAAGACAAGGGGCAATAACACCTGTTCTGCTATTCTGTGTTCCCCCAAGTATCCCAATAAAAATGGTACCTCACTTGCCTGGGTAGGCCAAATGCCCGCGACAGGAAATGCAACATGGATACATCAAATTTTTACATCGAAAACTGACGTGTTTTTTGGAAAGTGCCTAGCTGTGGATTTTGATCTCTAGCTCTGCCGGCACCTGGGGAAACCTACCAACAGAACACCTTGGGGAATCTGTTACCCAAAATCCTATGCAAACGTCAAAATGTGGCCAAAAAAAATACTTTTTCCTCACATTTCGGTGACAGAAAGTTCTGGAATTTGAGAGTAGCCACAAATATCCTTCCACCCAGTGGTCCCCCAGGTCTCCCGATAAAATGGTACCTCACTTGTGTGGGTAGGCCTAGTGAATGCGAAAGGAAATGCCCCAAAACACAACGTGGACACATCACATTTTCCCCCAAAAAACAGCTGTTTTTTGCAAAGTGCCTAGCTGTGGATTTTGGCCTCTAGCTCAGGCAGCACCTAGGGAAGTCGACCAAACCTGTGCTGTTTTTCAAAACTGGACACCTAGGGGAATCCAAAATGGGATGACTTGTGGGGCTCTCACCAGGTTCTGTTACCCAGAATCCTTTGCAAACCTCAAAATGTGGCCAAAAAAAACACTTTTCCCTCTCATTTCGGTGATGGAAAGTTCTGGAATCTGAGGGGAGCCACAAACTTCCCTCTACCCAGCATTCCTCCAGGTCTCTCAATAAAAATAATACCTCACTTGTGTGTGTGGCCCAGGTGCCTGCAACAGGAAAAGGCCAAAAAATTGTAGAGATTGAGGGGATAGCACAGCGAGTTGATAAGCACATATTTTTCTTTTATACATTTTTAGACTGATTCTGCTTTGGGGTCCCACACAAGTGAGGTATCATTTTACTTGGGAGACTGAGGGGAATGCTGGGAGGTAGGAAATTTGTGCCGGCGCGGTGATCCTAGAAAGAAAAGTGAGGAAAATATGCTTTTTCAAGCAAATGTTGAGGTGTGCAGAGGATTCTGGGTAAGAAAATGTTGGGGGATCCACGCTAGCCACACCTTCCTGGACTCCTCTGGGTGTCTAGTTTTTAAAAATGTCTGAGATTGGTACGTTTCCCTAGATGACCGCCACACCTGGGACCAAAAACACAAGTGCCCCCCCCTTGAAAAACAGGTAGTGTTGCAATAGATAATTTTGATGTGTCCACGTCCTTCTGTGATGTTCCAAACACTAAAAGTGTGAAAAGAAACACACTTGGGTTATTATAAAAAGACCCCTCATCCACCAACACAGTTGGTGGCATGCTTCATCATCGGGGTCCCACCCGAGACACCTAGCTTGTCACTGGTGTGCTCCGACGCCTGATTACAGTGGAGCAGGTTTTGTCATTTTTACCACACATACTGCTTGGATTTGGCATGAGTGTGAGTAATGACTCAGCAGATCAAATTTTATTAACAAGAGATATCACAAAAATGAAGTTCACTATTAAAAACTGAAAGGCCAAAAAACTGAACCAATGACTCACAGCTTGTGAGCTGTAAAGCTCCATCAAGGCACCAACTGCTTTACAGTCTACTCACACACCTTTCATACATGACATGCACAAGACCATTCACGCCGCCAGCCGCGGGCCCAGCACATTGCAACACTCACATCAGCAGAGAGAGCCATTCAAGGGCCCATCACTTTCATACGCCCACATCCCTGATACAACAATCACACCAGCTGATGGGAGTGTGTGTACTGGCGTTTGGCTGGCAGTGTGTTGCAATGGTCAACAGCAAGTCACTATTTACACTGCCAGCCAAGCGCAACTCCACGCACCACTAACTAATTACAAATAAGTACAAAACTACAAACTCAAAAGCTCTAACTAAATGCATGACAGTAATGCCAACCGTGAAACTGAACAAAAAATATAAAACAATATAGAACAGGCAGTTTTCACTCATGGAAGTTCCCAATAATTATTTTGGGTGTGGTAACTTCTAAAACAGCCGGCCACACACAGCCCAGGCTTAGAAGGGCACTCAGGGCAGTAGATCCGAGTCTTCCTCAGGATACCTCTTTGGGCACAGACTCTACATTTCTTAGTGGGAAAGTATTTTTGGGGAGTGGGAAGAATGTGATCAGGGAAGTGGCGATCTTTCAATCTAGCCACATCCTCCACCACTGCTACTCTAGGAACTCTTGCCTGTTCCACCACAATAAGGCTCTTTATCACCGACTCCTGAAAATTAACAAATTCCATCCTTGACTCAGGGAAACATTCCTTGAACACAATAAAAGCAGTAAAATTTGCTAAATGAAACAAATGGATGGCCAACTTTTTATACCAAAAGTAAGACTTACAAATAGGAGTGAAAGGTTCCAACCGCTGGTCTACTCTATCAACACCACCCATGTGCTTATTGTAGTCTAAAATGCACACAGGTTTGCTCACTTCAGCAACTTGACCCCAAACAACCACAGGTGAAGTACTCTCATCATGTATGGTAGTTAACATGTAGACATCTCTTCTGTCTGGAATTTCAGAGCTAGCAGCTCATCATTCCGCAAGGCACTGCACTGTCCCCTCTCAATTGTTTTACAGTCAAGCTACCTTGGATAGCCTTTCCAGTTAGAGCGGATTCTGCCACACACAAGTGTCCACTCTGAACAACTCCTAAATAACTGCACTCCAGTGTAGAAGTTATCTACATACAAAAGGTGACCTTTGTTAAACAGTCGTCTACCAAGTTCCCCCACAATTTTCTCACTAACTCCAAAAGTGGGCGGACAACCAGAGGGGGTCAATACTGGAATCCCTACCAGCGTAGACCCAGAAATTATACACATATCCTGTATTATTTTCTGAAAGCATATACAATTTAATTCCATACCGTGCCCTCTTGCTAGAAATTTACTTCTTAAAAACCAAACGCCCCTTGAACAGGACCCAAGATTCATCTACAGATATTTCTTTCCCTGTAACATAAACCTCTGAAAACCGATCTACAAAATGATCAAGGACAGGCCTAATCTTAAAAAGACGGTCACATTCAGGGTGATCTCGTGGCAAGGCTAAAGCATTGTCAAAAAAACGCAGCATCCGAAGAAGAAGCAAATACCGATTCCGAGTCATGGCTGCAGGAAATATAGTTGTTGCCATCAAGGGACTAGTAGACCAATAAGAAGCCAGTTACTGCTTCCTTATCAAGCCCATCAAAAACGTAAAACCTAGGAACTTTTTCAACTCTTCCAGATTTGTGGGAATCCACTGGGTAACTCTAGACTGAGGCCTAAATCTGGCAGCGTTGTCCCTCAAATACTGCTCCGGATACAAATTAGTCTGCTCAACAGTCTCTTCCAAAAATACATCGTCCATAAACAACTGAAAGAAATTGACAGGCAAAAAGTTTTCCGTATTAACTCTACACCCTGGGAGAACTGTAAATGCAGACAAACTGTGGCTGCTCCATGTTTGGGGCCATCTAGGAGTCAGGTCTTTCAATGGGAAACCCTTCAGCCCCAAGCTGCTACACTATTGGCACATCAATGTCCTCCTCTAAAACAGGCCCTTCATCTTCACTGAGAGTGGCTTCCTCATCAGAAGATTCCTCCCAGACAGAAAACTCACTGCCAGAATCTCTCACTTCCTCCTCTGATGCAGAGTCAGTCTCATAATCATAGTCAGACGACGACTCAAAAAAGCATGCCAACAACCTGCTGAGTGGTCACTCTGCGGCTAGCCATGATCCTTTCTAAGAAGTGTACCTTCACAAAAGCGCCAACAACAACCAGCACTTTCTAAAATAAGTAATAAACAGTGTGGCTTTATCAAAAAGAGTTATTCAAAAACTGTACCAGTCACTTGCCTGAAACAGCTAGACTCACCAGCAACTACTCTGCACAGACACAGCAATCACCAATGATATCCCACTAAAAAGAAAAAAGGAAAGCAAATTAGACATAAGACAACACAAATATCATTGTGTACAAATCTAAGGACAATTTCACACACAATCCTACAAACATGTCATCCATGCATATCAACAATACACCTTTGGAGTAAATTGCTTTTACTTACCTAAAACATACAACTACGCAAACCGCAGGTCAACTACTGCCAAAACAGCAAGGATCTACAGGAAAGGAAGCAAAAGCTTTGAACTAGAACAAAAAGGAGAAATAAAATGTTATAATCACAAATACAAATACTTCGCCAGTTGACAAACACCCTGCCACCAAGCATTTCCAAATTTTCCCTGGTGCTTAAGTGGATTCTGCCCCCCTGGGGGCATATGGGTCTACAAAAAATAGTCCAAACTGCCCCCAAGGGGGGCAGAAATGGTCATCAGTAATGTTCCCCCTTTGGGGGGGGTGACCCTTTCCAAAGGGGCCGCCCCCACACAAAACACACACACACAAGATCCCTGGTACCTAAGTGGATTCTGCCCCACTTGGGAGCATATAGCCCTAAAAAAAAAGGCCCATCTACCGCCTGGGGGCAGAAATGGCCAACAGTTCTGTGCCCCCTTTGGGGGGCGACCCTTGCCAAAGGGGGTGCCCCCAGCACAAAAAAAACAAAGGGGAACAAAAAATATATATATTCCCTGGTGTCTTGGTGGATTCTTCCCCCTTTGGGGACAGATGGGCCAAAAAAATAGTCTGATCTGCCCCCAAGGAGGGTGGAAATGGCCAACACTAATGACCCTTGCCCAAGGGGTGCCCCCAACACACAAAAACACACACACACACTCACACAACATAATTCCTGGGGCCTAGTGGGTTTCGACCCCCCCTTGGCAAGATCGGCCAAAAACATTGCCGATCTAGCCCCAGTGGGGGGCCGAAACTTTTTTTTAAAAAATGCCCCCAGGGCAGCGACCCTTGCCTAAGGGTTCGCTGTCCTAAAACATTATGTAAAAAAAAAACTCCTCTGGTGTTTAGTGGGTTTCGACGGCCCCCACCCCGGGCGGCTGGTCTGCCCCCAGGGGGGGCGAAACATGGATATATTTATGCCCCCAGGGGAGCGACCCTTGCCCAAGGGGTCGCTCCCCAAAACAAACAAAGAAAACATCCCTGGTGTCTAGTGGGTGGATTTCTGCTCCACGGTTGCGGGCCTCGCCCGTGATCGTGGAGCAGGAATCCACTCAAAACAGGCACAGGGGAAAAAGAAAATTGTGGAGCAGGAATCCACTCAAAACAGGCACGGGGAAAAAGAAAAACTCTTTCCTTTCACCCTGTGTCTGTTTTCCCCCTTCAAACCCTCCCCCAAGGAGAAGGACTCACCTTTACTAGGTCCTCTTTCAAATCACGCTGGAAGCAAATGGCTTACAGCGCGTCCCCGGCAGCATTTGATGATGCCGGCAAGCTGTGAGTGTGCTGACCTCATCAGATTGCCGGGAGGGGGTAGGGGGAGGAAGGGGAAGTGATTCCCCTTCCTTTCCCAAATGGGGTGTGTGGGTGGGAGGCCCAAGGGGGGTACTTGGGCCAGGTGAAGGATGAGCTGGGCTCATCCTCTGCATACAGCAACCGTGGCCGAGGGCGAGCCGAGCTCATCCAAGGCACCCAAGGGGTTAAGGGGTCTGTGGACCAAATGTTGATAGTGCAGACTGCAAATGAACAATGGGAGCTAAAGGTTTCCTTATCTAATGGGGCTTTTATTTTTTAAATATAGGTCCATGGACAGTCTGCCTAGATGTGTTAAAGGTCTGACTGCAGACATAGTCCAAATATCTCTAACCTTTAACTATTACAATCTCACTTGCACATTACTGTAATGCTATGTTTTTGAAAACTATCAGACTAATGTATACCTAACCAGACAACAGCATTTCTTTGAATGAAGTTTTAGTTCAGAAGTGACTCCAAGGGCTCGTTTGCTGGCCTTCTGTTCAGAGCCACAGGGACATAACAGACTCCCAACATCTTAAACCCGCATGAGGACCCATCCTGAGTAGTCCTGAACCCCCGAGAGGTCTTCATCCACTCCTGGGCCCTTGGTTGTGGTGATAAAGGTGTCCAAATGGGCAATATCCAAAACTGAGGACTTAGACAACATTTGCCCAAAAAGTGCTTTGAGCATCAGTAGGGGAGTGGCCAAAAAGTGCTTTGAGAACCACGAGACTGGGACCAACCTGCTTGCATACCGCCTGAGGTGCATCGCCGGTTGTATTGACTTTGCAGCTTCTCTTGCTTCGTTCTTCTCCACAGCAGGAAATCAATTTCAGTGGTCCTTCGCCACAAGGGTACCTGACCTCATGGAACTGTCTTTGGCTACAGCCTTCTGCTTCGTCCCGATGGAGATGTTTGACTTCCATCTCGATGACTACGTCCAAAGGTAAAAGCCGTCACTGTGGCTTTGTTCCATGGCTATCCGATGACGATGCTTACTTCTTGGACACTCCTACACCTTGCCCCGCTGAACTTCTACCTTCTCCAAGACTTTTTTGTTCAAAACCTTTTTAAGCCTGAAGGTAGGCACTGACCGGGCATAATCCACTTTCTGTATCCGAACTGCGCTCTATCACAGTTAGCCTTAACTTTTAACTTTGCGCAGATCTAGCGCAACTAGATGTCTGTGGTTGTTGCTTTTCACTTTCAATGCTATTTTGAACCTTGGACTTTAAAAATTCATAGCTCCAATTCTACTGATTAATTATTGTTGTTTTGGTGTCAAATAATTTATTAAAATTTACCCTAGTTTTCTAAATTGGTTTGGGATCTTTATTGTGTTTTCACTTTATTACTGTTTATGTCGTGCATCAATACTTTAAACATTGTCTCTAAGTTAAGCCTGACTGCTTTTTTGTGCCAAGCTACCCAGAGTTAAGCACAGGTTAGTTTATTGACTTTTTGTGGTTCATCCTGCAAGGAATTGTGGCTGTTGCTTGACCAGGAATCACACCCCAGTCAACCAATAACCCAATTTCTCACACATATATGAGAAAAACTCATCCCATGTCATCCATTCTATTGCTAGTGTTATTGTATAGTTAAGGACATTTTAAAACACTGCTATTCTACTGCAGGTTATAAAAAATCAGTACCTCTGAACCTAGAAATGTAGTGATATCATCTAATGTCTTTCTGAAATCAATATACTATCACAGTGTCAGCCTTGGCGACCATTCATGTCCCAATGCTCAGTATTATTTCAGGCAAAGGCTGCCTGTCAAAGTCTATACATACCTTATATAAGTCCAGAGGGCAGGAGTAGTGGTTATAAAATGTAACATATCACATTTCTAATTACCTTGGAAATTAATTGAAAATAGTGCCGTTATGGTCTAACATCCTGCATACTACGTTGTATAGCTTGAACCCCATATGATTAAAAAATTAATAAGTGAAGTATACCGGAGTCTGGCTCATGTTATCAATAGATATCAGTTCTATACTTGCTACAATCTTGTTATTCCTTCAACCAAGAAATCAACAAACAAAATTTAGACCATTATGGTGGTGGGAGTTTATTTTCAACCACCTGGGATTTTGCTTGAAGAGGAAAATCCATACCTCTCCTTCCTGTATGCAAAAAATAGAATTACATTAAAAACTCATAGTAACTATGTATATCATTTAATTCACTGTCACAACAATTTTAACTGTAGTAACAATAAATTAAATCAAGTCTATGCATATTTTTTCTTCGGTAGTAAGTCCAGATAGGAACTTATTTTTTAAATCAGAAATGTAATTGGATATCAACTAGGGGTGCACAAAATTTACATAATTTGCACTTGAGTAATTATGCCAAAAAAATAAAAACATATATGAAATTACACATCATTATGTGACAAGCATCTCTGGTGCCTCAAATTAAACACTGACACTAGAGGCGCATTTCATATTCAGAAAATAGTATGAAACTGTATTGCCCTTTTTTCAACATTATTTTCACTTTTTGTTACTTTTTTGTCTGCCCCAACGCAGTTATTTTTCATTCTTAGCTCCTCCTTTGTCCTTTTTCATATCTACCATTTACTATCTATTTTCACAGCTATAACAGAGTCAGGCAGAGCCTCTGTGCTCTCCAAGACCCTTAAGGTCAGCAACAGTACAAGGGGAAGCCATTGCACATTTTTAGTGAACCAGATGTGGCAGTACTGATTATTTATAAGCAGTGTCACCTCCCCTCATGTGCCACCACACTGGGGTCTACTGGCTGCCTGTGGTTTGTTGGATGCAGAACCTGGCCCTAGGCCAACCCCACACTGGCCAAAGGTTGTGCCCAGTGTGGGGTTGACATTAGGTATGGTAATAAAATATTACTTTATATTTAAAAGAGCCTAGAAATTCACTGAAAAAAACAAAGTTTAAAATGACATTATAGTTAAATGGCTTACTTTCACAGTCGGTGTATTGCCATATATGCTTGCAGTATCATTGTTCTAGAATGCTTTCTGTTAGCTTTCCTGGCATTCACACAAATTCTGTACATAACCACAAGACAATATTGCCACACAATCCAATTCATAACCAACAGTGAGGTTCACATGATTACAGTATGAAGGGATGCCCGAGAGATGGGCTGATCACTCATGACAGTGAAGTGGAGTATTTAAATAAAACAATTGAAGTCAAAACAATATTAAATAATTTTCAGTTGTTTTTTTTTACTCTCCTCAAGCCACATAATTCAACAAAAAACCCAACCATAAAGGGCCCCTGTATTCCTAAGCTGAAGAGCAAGCTGTGGGAATACTTCAAAATGATCAACATTTCCAATGACCATCTTATATAGACCCCAGGAAACATAGTTATTTTTTAATGAATTTTGAAGGGCTGCTGTACTCCCAGCAGCACTTAGCAATACTTAAAAAATATTACGGTGGTGCCCCTTGCCAGATTACTTTTAAAACGGGATTTGATCCAGTTAGTTCAGGTATAGGGTGCAAGGATCGTTTACATATAAAGAAAACATCAAAGATACCCCAACAACCGTAAATTCAATCCAATCTTTAATAACCCTTGTACTCTATATATATAAAATATATGTATGTCACAGTAATGTAAAAAAAAAATTACTGTAACATATAACTCTTCAGTGGTCCCATGCCTATGTGCAATGACCCCCCCTTACACAGCCAATGCAGATTGCCTACCTTCGTGTCCAGCAACGCAGGGTCATGTTTTCTCCGGGGACGTGTGGCAGCAGCGGAGGGGCCTGTCTAGTCATGTGGAGCTGGAAATGGAAGGAGAATTGGGAGAAATGGTGAGCTTTCACCCCCTTACTCCCCAATCCGCCAAGTCAGAAGTAGAGGTTGGACCGCCACCTTTTGCTGGCAATAAGGCACATCCAATTTGGCAGTAAGTGTGGCTGGAGTCCTGCCATCAGCCACTCTTTCCTATGGCACCATGGTGGCAGATATGATTCCATGGCGGAGTTGGCGGGACTCAGGCGGGTTAAAGTTTATGGGACCGCAAACATCTAAATACAGCAGGCGGACCACCAAGGCGGCAGGCAGGATCTCCATCGGAAAACGGGCGGCAGGATCGTTACTACCAACATCTAAATCAGGCTCTATGTCTCTCTGAGGAGCCCTAATATGAGCGAAACATGCATCAGGGACTGCTTCTATTCATTACATGGTCCCTTGAATGGCATTTTACCAATCTAAATCTGTAATAATGTGCCTAGAGTGGTGAAAGGCTTTTGTCATTTTTCAGCTCGGCAAGGGTGGCACTAGCTAATCCTATGCTTAAATACTTGCTTGAAAAATGACTAAAGACTTTGTCACTTTTCTAGCTCAGCGTGGTTGGCACTATACTAATTCTATGCTTAAAACCTCTACTAGTAAAACAGATATTTGAGGTGAGAGGGTTTGGAATGTTGGTGGTGGTGTTGTACAGTGCTCTATATAAAGGAGCTGCTCTCCACCTAAAACTTGAGAACTACTCAGTGTTCCCTACTTTCTTTTTTTGTATACATATATGTCCACTGTTTTTGTTTTAAATGAGCAGATGTATAATATGTTAGAGTTTCCCGTTTACACTTTGTAAGTTGGGAGTGCTTGTGGTCCAGATAGTAATGGAGTATATCTGTGTGTCAGGAAATGTGTAGGACTGGGGGATTGGAAGAGGAGTGGAGTAGACACTAGGTGTATCATACTACCTGTGTCTGCGCAGAGTGGACCATCACCTGGTAATTTATTAGTTTATTTTTTTAGATGAAACACAAGCCTGTTCCCATTCTTCTGGAGTCACTCATCACCAACCGGGTGCACCCTTATTCCCGCTGCTGTGGTATACCTGTACATCCCAACATGGGCACCATCATGAGCAAGACTTATCCTGCGAAGCTCACCAAGATGCTAAGATGCTATCCAATGAAAAAGGGGTGTGTGTGTGTGTCTTCTTGAGTGCAGTAAGATTTCTGTGTCGGAGTGCGGGATGAGTGGTGGAGTGCAAGGTGGCTGGTGTGCCAACATGAGTCTTCAAGACCCTCAGCATTCACTGCCACTGCTTCCTTTCCAAGCTGCATGAGCTGGAGTGCCAAAACAAGCTCCCCAAAAAGCAGCTGGCCCAGGTGCTAGACAAGGGCGGCACACTGTTGAAGATAGTGTGCTTGGGTGATGCTTGCATAGCTCCTGCCTGTGCTGTAGCTGGGGTATGTGTCAATGTGAAGTTTTGAGCGCCGATGCCATGCCTCCAAATACACAGTCGGGCCAAGCCTTTGCTCTGTGTGCACGTGCAGGCCTTGTAACATGTTGGAAGGTTGCTCTCCTCCTTATGCTGTAGCTACTGTGTGTTAGGGAAGCCTGCAATGATATTGCACATTTACGCCAGTTTTGTATGTGGTTGAAGCTTGCCTTTGCTGTTTCCTTGGTTGCTCTTGGTGTGTGGGTTAAGAGTGGGTGGTTGTTCCTCTGCCACTTGTTCTGTACTGAGGTATGGGTTCTGTTGTATAATAATCTAGCACTTGTTAGTGCTCCTGACTACCTGTTTTGCATGCTGCCTCTGCTACATACATTTTTGAGTGCAAGGGACGCTTGTCTAACTTTCTGGGAGCAGGAAGCCTGCACTGTTCTTTAAGATGCTGCACCTGCTCTGTGTCTGGCTGGCACTGTTATGTTGTATCTGTTCTAAGTTTGGGAGGAACCATGCAGTGATGCATGTGATGTCATTTGTTCGCTGCTTCTGTAATTCCAGTACCGTGTATAAAACAAGAAGCATCTTCTAGCTTTGGAGATTACCAGTGCTTAAGGCCACATTCAGAAAGACCCCTACAAGATGAATTTGCTTTTAATAAAAATAATTGTTCTATGATTGTATCTTTTACTCCCAATTATTTTAAGCTTCAAACAGAAAGATTTTAGTCTGCAGACTCTTGCGGACCATACAAATAATTTGCAGCCATCTGAGAGCCTGCCCAATGTGCACCATTGGTTGGTTTTAATGTCGCTCTTGAGAGAGCGTAGCTTATAAAATCTATATTTACGTGAAATGGTTATGAACTAATGTGTGATAATGCTACATAGAAATTGTATGAACCTGTTTTGCTAAAACATGCGTTTGAAATGTGACCACGGGGGATTAATAAAAATGACTAATGCCTATGAATATTTGAATTAAAGAATGGTTTGCACTAATTATTAATGATGATGCTATTAAAGTTATGCTAAATAAATCTTGTAGGCCTTAAGTTAGCATGAGCCGAAGCTTAGCTGCCTGGCTCTCATATTAAATGTTTTTTTCTAACGTGCAGTGTGCTGACTCGCAAAAGGACATGACCTCTTGTTTTCTTCAAACTAGAAGCTGAATGTAACCATAATGGATCCGTTCTCATGAAATTCATATTGCTTGTAGAAATGTTTAATCGAAATGCAACAGTGTAGACTAATATAATGTACAAGGTCGTTTTATCCGGTGAAGACAATGGAGCTACTGACCAGAAGATGTGCAAAGAATTGCAGAAGGATGAAATCATACCGGACGTGCTACCTCTGAAGATGTCAATCATATGGACCAATAAACTATCAGTGAACTATCGTGGGGTGACAAAGTTGATGAGCTAATTCGAAATTAATTGGGTAGAGATAGTAGGGTGCAACCCCTTACCAATTAGATATTAGGGGAATGTACAATGAAAAAGGGATAAAAACCCATGACACGAGGAGCCTGAGAGAGGTGTTAGGGAATGCTATTGATTTTATCCAGAAACTCTGTCACTCTGTTTGGTGACTGATTGGTTTATTAAAACCATCCTCTTCCTTAGATTGCCCATTTACACTTTTCCTCCTTATGAGGGAAGTGCCCCACTTTTTGCCCTGGAGCTGAGTTTTGACTGATGGCGAATCGCCTGATGTCCTGAAGACGAAGACTGAACCTGAGTACTGATCTAAACCTTGGAGGGTAACTATGACAATGAAATTGTGATTTGTCTGTTTGCTTTTCCTTTCTAGGTACCAACTGCTTACTTTTGATAGAGACCGTAGTTAGATGTTTTCCAAATTGGTGTTCTAAATTGTTTTGCATGAAGCCCAACATGCCAATGCTAATCAGTGGTTAGGACAGGGTTCACTAAACTGACGCAAATAGACATATGACTGAATCTATGCTTTGTTGAACCGACGCGTTAATGACACTCTGCTAAAGTTGATCTATGTTCACGCCGTGTTATGTTTTGATGTTTGTGATCCTTGCCTTGATGAAATCTTATCAGAGTTGCCAAATTGTGACTATGCTGTTTTGCTTCTTTGTTTTGAGATTAACACATTTGCTCTTAGAATTGTAATTAATAGGGAATAAAACTCATGAAATTCTACTAAACTGGTGTGGTTATTCATGACTGCCAGGTCATGGCGGTGTCTTGAATTGATTAATGTCTCTGACTAAAGTGAAATGCATTGTTGTAATAAATATTGATGACATTATTGACATATTGATTGACATATTTATTAGCTATCTCGTCCTAAGGTGTCTCTCAACTGGGTCAAAAGATTCATTGGCCTAAAACGAGTCCTGATGTGTAATAAATTATCATAAAGGGACGCGTTAACAGTTCTGGTAGCAGAGCGATGGTTTGGCCCTTTGGGGCCCTAGGACGGAGAATTATTGTTTAGATTGTTTTTCTGAGATAATGCAAGTTGGAAATATGATGTGTTTCTAAATTCTCCATGACTCTCCCGGGATCTCGGAGCCTGCCTAAGTGAGTTGGGAATGTTCTCAGCGTCTTAGTATGTGTGGTGTAGAATTTGCGCTTGTTCAGCTCATGCATATTTCAGGTGTTTTGTGAAGATTATGTGTGTTCAGGCCAGGTAAATGTTGTTTTAGTAGGAGTGGGCGTTCTCCACAGTATGAGAGTAGGGAAGTCAGCGTACTTCATGTGAGTGTGGCGCTTTGTGCTAAAAAATTATCCAAGTGGTTGGTTGTTAATGTACGGACCCATCGTGGTCTAAGACTCCGGAGTATATTGATGAAGTGTAGGAGACACTTGGGTTTATGTTGTAATTTGTGCGGTTTAATAGGTCAATCGGGCGTGGTTGACAAGTTGAGTTTGAGTCTAAATGTGTGAGTGAAACCTTCGATGGAGATTTGGCAAGTTCTAAAGTGCACTAGAACGAACCATTGACAAGTTGAGAGTAGGATTTGCAGGTCGAATTCTGCTTGCGTATGCAGGAACTGAGAAGGAGAGAGTAGCGGCCGAGGCTTCAAGTGAAATCTCTGTAAAGTTCTAAAGCGATTGTGTACCCTTCCTGTAGTAAACCGGCAAATTTAAGTTGTTGTGTTAAAAGTGCTCGCAGTAATTTTGCATTAGTTTGGTGTGAATCCAGTGAGGGGCGTACAAGCCGCAAGACTTTGTCAGCTGCAGTGTGTGAGTGTGACATCAGTGGTGCCCTGCTGGGATAGGTCATTTTTTGAGAGGGGTCGCGCATGGATTGGCAGCCGTTCGTGAGAGGCAATAGGTTGAGAAAGGTGGGTGAAGAGTGTCCTGGGAATTAAAGTCACTTCCTGATTAAATACAAAACAAAGCAAAGACGCAAAGATGAACTTTATCAAGGCTTTTAGGAGCGCTCTGAAAGGAGATGCATACATTATGGCGAGTGAAGGGGAACCTACACCCCTTGGGGGTACTCCAGCTTATATAGTAACGGAGGAGAAGGGAGTCGCGCCTTGCTTGTGGATGAAAAAGTGGCGCAAATTGACAGAAAAGGAGGGATGTTTGGTGTTTCCGGAACACGGAACGTTCAATACAAGGATTTTAGAGCATTTGAGTTGGATGTTAAGTGTACAAAAGCCACCTCTGAGGCCAGTTCAGTATGAGGCATTAGCAACCTGGGATTTAATGGCTATCAAACAAAGACAGCAGAAATTCGAGAGAAAAATGAGGAGGGCAGAAAAGACCTTAGCCGAGGCTAGATGGGACAATGAGAGCAAAATGTGGAGAAGGGGAATAGTTGACGGACTCAAATAGTTTCCAGCAATAACACAGGGAGATGAGACACAGGGAAATAAAGCCACCTGCAAGACAGACAAAGACTCTAATAAGCTTAAAGAGACTAAGAGGTCCTGGATGGAAGAAGACGACTCAGACGATAAAGAGTTTCTTAATCAGTTATTGCATGATCGCCCGCCACCTTATGCAGTAACCCCATTCGTACCTACATCAGCCACTGGGAGCCAAGCTTTGGGATTTACTGCTCCACGGAGTTTGGGATCAGGGCAGACACCAGCTGCCATATTGTTACCAATTACTGTTGGTCCACCTGTGCCACTGTATGCACAGGATAAACCTGACACATGTGATCAAGGGGTGGGGACCCAGGAGATAATGAGAGAGGGATTCACAGGAACCCCTCAATCAATATCACCAAGATCGCAAACAGCCGAACACCTCAGATCTCTGTTAAGCCTTAGCCCAGTTGGGGCTCCTTTAGAGGCAATGAGACAAGTAGGGTCAAGTGTGTTAGCCCCGCAGACACTGAGTGTGGAGACATCACAGACACCATTAATGCAGACAGGAACTATCTCGTTGCAAGGTTTTTCCATGCAGCAATTAAACGAGTGGCTGGGAAATAACAAAACTTCACAACCTGCTACAGTGATCACAGAGAGGTCAGAAAGAGCTGATTACCTAAACTTTGTAAGACTGGGTGTGGAAGCTGCGTTACTAGTGGAAGGGACAATGGGGGTGAACAGATTAGAGTCATACACAGAAGCAGAATTGAGATATTTGTGCCCCAAAATCACTAAAGAAGTAGGTAAGGTACATCAGTGGTTGGCAAACCTGGCAGACAAATATAATGTTGATATCGAGAATACTAAAGATTTGAAAAGAAGCTACAGATTGGACTTTGACTCTAAGGACTTTGAGCACATGAGGTCTGCGGGAATGAAAGCGCATCTTAAAGAAATACTGCAAAGTGCGCAGATTTGGGGAGCTCTAGTGAAATGGGAAGGCAGATGGGCAAAGAAAAGAGATGAGGAGAAAAGTGATAGTCCGGGATCAAGTCAAGCTAAAACTTCACCAGATACAGGATCAGTAAAGATGTTACCGATGAGAGAAACAGTCGGTGGGGTTCTAATCCATGTACCGTGGACTAGGGGAGACATTCTGTCATTTACAAATAATTATCCCAGGTTGAGGGAGAAACCGATAGAGTGGTATCAGCAGACAGACCGGTTGTGAAGCTTGCGAAGTGTCTCTGGGAGGACTTGAATACCCTGTTTGAGATCATTGTTCCAACTGACTTATGGCTTGAGTGTAAAAGAGGTGTAGACTGGCCGACACAGGAACCGGCAAGGGATAAGGTGACTGAGCACCATCTGAGGAGGTGATGAAGTATTACCATAAAGAGATTGAGTTTTTGAAACAGAAAGTGTCGCCGAAAGTGACTGATTGGCAGAAAATCGACCGGACCTCACAGGAGGTTAAAGAATCAATCCATGCTTATTATGAGAGGCTGTTAAAAGCGTTCAAACATTACAGTGGCACTGAGACTATTGAGCCAAAAGACATGAACCATCTTGTGTTCAGATTCGTTGAAGGGCTGAGACCAGAGGTTAGCCAGATGATTAAGAATCATTTGATCTGTTGGGAAGCGAAGCCTATTGATGAGGTGCTGCAGTATGCGAAGTACTGTAGTGACGGGATTGAGCTGAAGCAGAGAAAGTTGAAGGAGAAAGTGATGGTGATGCAGATTAAGGCAGCACAAGCAGGTATGCAGGGAAATGGAATCCAGCAGATGATACAACAGCAACTGCAAGGGAATAGCGCGTTTCAAGCGCAACCGAGAGGCCGAGGTCGAGGTTTTGTGAATCGCGGTCCAGACTTGAATACTGTAGTGGTTTAAAATGATGCTCAGGGAATGAAAAAGATGTCACTATGTCACGCGTGCGGGGGCGTGGGGCATTGGAAGCGGGAAGGCCCAAATGTGGTGCATGATGGTGATGTTCAACAAAGCACTGATGTCGGTACATTTCAAAATGTGAGGGGTCCAAAATTGAGAGGTCAAAATCAAAACTTCCAGAATAACATGGTCCAGATGCAGGGGTTACAGCCCATGCAGCAAATACAAATGCTGCGTGTTCAACCAACACAAATGCAGCAGGCACAACAGCAGATTCCCATTGTACCTAGACAGCAAATGCAATTACCATTAGCTCCAATGGGGCAGCAACAGGTGATGCTTCCTCAGCAGGTCACAGTTCAAGTGATGAGCCAAAATAACACAGTACAGCAATTCCCATTGCATGGTGAAGATGGAATGAATGATGAATGGTCGGATGACAGTTCAGATAGTGAGGAGTGCAGGCTTGCAGCATCCCTAGAAGTAGATCAGAGAGGACCCTATGTAGAGGGGAAGGTGATGGGTCACAAGGTTTCATTTTTGGTTGACACAGGAGCTACACGCTTTACAGTCAGAAGTGCAGAGGTTCTGAAATTACCACTATCAGGGCGTACTATAAGAGTGGTAGGAGTACCAAACCAGTACCTGACAAATCCGATTACTGACCCGGTTCAAGTTGAGATTGGCAACTTTCAGGGACTGCATAAGTTTGTAGTCTGTGATTCGAGTCCCATGTCCCTACTGGGAAGAGACTTACTGTGCAAGACGAAATGTTCAATTACTTTCTCTAATGAAGGGATTGTAGTGCAAACCAACAGTGATGATGAGGGAGATGATGGGCAGTTTTCAGAATCAGAACAGAGACCGTAAATGAAGACTACCCTTTGATAACCTTATTCCCGATGCTTACAGTAACTGACTTGCCAGTTGAGTTGCAAGGAACTGTGACAGAGAAAGTGTGGGACCTGACAGGAAAGGAAGTGGGACTGATAAAGGGAGTGGAACCAGTTAAAGTGCAAGTGAAGCCAAATGCAGTGTTTCCCCAGGTGCTGCAGTACCACATGGCACAAGATGTCTTTATTCAGGTGTCGCAGATAATTGCAGACTTTGTAAAGCAAGGTGTCTTGAAAGTAAACGAGATTGTGGTAAAGTGTTGCCCCATAGTGCCAAATCCAGCAGTGATTATGTTCCAGGTTCCATGTGATGCAGAATGGTTCACAGTTGTAGACCTGTCACAAGCATTCTTTTCGGTACCTCTTCATGAGGACAGCCAATTTTTATTCAGTTTCAAATTCCTGGACAAGGTGTACAGTTGGTGCAGAATTGCATCCAGAACGAAAGATGACTGTAGGTATGACACAATTGCCTTACTGAACCATTTGGGAAAGAATGGACATAAAGGGGGTCATAGACCGTCATAACACAGCCGCGGTCGCGGTAAACCGCCACAGTCATTCTGACCCGCAACTGGCAAACCGCCAAAAACCCGACATCAACAAAAGTCCGCCACAGCAACGGCCAGCGAAAAACTGGCGATGACCAAACCTCCACCGTCACGCCAACAGAAATACGCCCATGCCATTCCGACCCACAAATCCCCGCAGCGGTCTTTCAACCGCGGTATTCCATTGGCGGTACACACCGCCGCGGTCAAAATACACACACCTCTACAAAACACAGCCACATTGGACAATTCAAAATACACACACCTGAGACACATACACACACCACTCCCACACACCCAATTAAATATAAAACACACACCCACATCACCCACAAACCCTTACGACCACAATTGCGACTGAAGGACAGAGATAGACAGCACAGAATAGAGTAGACCATCACACAGAGGCAAATCACAACATCACCCACACAATATCCACGCACAAAACACCATACACCACCACACTCACCACACTCTACAACACATACACCACCCCTCACCTCATCCACACCACCCCATGGCACCCCAAAGACACCCCAGGTTTTCTGACGCAGAGCTCAGGGTCATGGTGGAGGAAATAGTTCGGGTAGAGCCCCAGCTCTTCGGGACACAGGTGCAGCACACCACCATTGCCAGGAAGATGGAGCTATGGCAAAGAATAGTGGACAGGGTCAACGCTGTGGGACAGCATCCACGAAATCGGGACGACATCAGGAAGCGGTGGAACGACCTATGGGGGAAGGTGCGTTCCATGGTATCAAGGCACAACATCGCGGTGCAGAAGACTGGCGGCGGACCCCTACCTACTCCCCCAGAATTCACAGCATGGGAGGAGGAAGTCTTGCACATCCTGCATCCTGAGGGCCTCGCAGGAGTAGGCGGAGGAATGGACTCTGGTAAGTCAAATCTTCACTACTTCATTCCCCCCACCCCACCTGCATGCCAAATCATACCCCCACCCTCACCCCCACCCCCATCACACCAACTCCTTGCAAATGGCTCACCATCACAACCCACCCATCCCAAAACCTAGCCCTGCATGCGTCCACAAAGCATGGACACCCATCACCAAAGCATGCCCAGTGCACATACCCATCTCCCACACAAGCAACCGTCACAAAAGCCCCCACTGGGGTACACGGCCACCCACCCATTACACGAAATGGCACACACAGAAGCAATAACCATACTCTTATACCCCTGCAGGATCCGAACGCCACCACACCACCCAGGAGGGTCCAGAGATGTCCATCCCACCCCCAGAAGAGGCCCCCAGTGATGACAGCAGCTCTGTCTCCCTGGACCCAGATGACCAGCCCTGCCCATCGGGGACCTCGGGACAGTCGGTTCCCCACAGACAGCCACAGGCTACAGCAGACCTAACCCCCTCTGGGAACACCAGTACAGCTCCCACCCAGCGGGCCCATGCCTCTGTCTCCAGGACACGTCAATCAGCGGTGTGTCCACCACTACAGGGCACCCAGGTTGACCCACCACCCCAACAACAACAGGGACCTGGGGGCAGTGGTAGTGGGCACACGGTCCAGGGGACAGAGGCCCAGGGAAACAGGGGAACTGGGAGGGCTGCTGTGCGACAGGGGGGGACAGGCCCAGGGAACCGACTCTCCAAGAGGCCCTCTCCTCCATCATGGGAGCATACCACCGCTCCCAGGAGACAATGGCTACGGTACTGGCCAGGTTCCAGGAGATCCAGGTACTGCAGGAGGAACAGTACATGGGGTTCAGAGAGGAACTGAGAAACATTAGTTCCGCAATGGGGGCCATCGTCGTGGCCCTTAACCAGATAGTCACCACATTGCGGGACCATGTGGCACCACAAAGGGCCCCTGTCACTAGCATGGACCCAGACCAGGCTACCACCTCCGCCGGCGCTAGTGGACAGGAGGCCCCCACACAACGACAGGCCACCAGAACCCCACCTCCTGCAGAAGAAGAACCACCCCGCAAGCGGTACCTGAGATCTCAGAAGAAGACAGAGTAGGATGCCAAGACCCCTGCCAGCAAACGAAACCCCCTGATGTCATCCCACTGTCCCACATTGTCACCCTGTCCAAACTTAAACTGCCCCTGCTCCATCCTTCCACAGGCATATGGACAATGCACCTGTGAGACTGAAAACTGGACTCTGCCATGGACATTACTCCACCATCACCCATCACCGTTTTACAATCATGTCCCTAAATTTAGCACTTTAATAAAATCACTTATTGCACTTAAAAAATCTGGAGTCTGCTTGTATTTTGAACAAATGTATTAGACATAACGGTGCCAAAATGTTCAGTTACATTGTGATGACAACATACCACTGTCACACAGCTGTAGTCCATGGGCAAACAAAGCAGAGGTCACGCAGTGGGGCCCACAGCTCTGAAAACGGAAGGGAAAGTCACAACTCAGTTAACAGGAACTGGGGGGAAACACAGACAGTAGAGAGGCAGGAGACTTTAAGTAAATGTAAAATGGCGGGGTTGATTCGTGCCTGTGTGCTACTGAAAATACTGTTGTATCACTGTGTCCCTGTTGTCTGTGTCGTCCCCGTCGTCTTCCTCCTCTTCACTCTCCACAGGCTCCACAGCTGCTACAACACCACCATCTGGACCATCCTCCTGCAGGAAAGGCACCTGGCGTTGCAAAGCCAGGTTGTGAAGCATACAGCAGGCCACGATGATATGGCACACCTTCTTTGGTGAGTACATTAGGGATCCACCTGTCACATGCAGGCACCTAAACCTGGCCTTCAGGAGGCCGAAGGTCCGCTCGATCACCCTCCTAGTACGCCCATGGGCCTCATTGTACCGTTCCTCTGCCCTTGTCCTGGGATTCCTCACTGGGGTCAGTAGCCACGACAGGTTGGGGTAACCAGAGTCACCAATTAGCCACACACGGTGTCTCTGTAGCTGTTCCATCACATAAGGGATGCTGCTATTTCGCATGATGTACGCGTCATGCACTGACCCAGGGAACTTGGCATTTACATGGGAGATGTACTGGTCAGCCAAACAGACCACCTGGACATTCATCGAATGATAACTTTTTCTGTTCCTGTACACCTGCTCACTTTCACTGGGGGGAACCAAAGCCACATGGGTCCCATCAATGGCACCAATGATGTTGGGGATATGTCCAAGGGCATAGAAATCACCCTTCACTGTAGCCAAATCGCCCACCTCAGGGAAAACAATGTAGCTCCGCATGTATTTCATCAGGGCAGACAACACTCTGGACAAAACCTTAGAAAACATAGGCTGAGACATCCCTGATGATATGGCCACTGTTATTTGGAATGATCCACTTGCCAAAAAATGGAGTACTGACAGAACCTGCACCAGAGGGGGAATCCCTGTGGGTTGGCGAATGGGGGACATCAGGTCTGGCTCCAGCTGGGCACACAGTTCCTGTATAGTGGCTCGGTCAAGTCTGTATGTCAGTATGACATGTCTTTCTTCCATTGTCGACAGGTCCACCAGCGGTCTGTACACGGGAACATTCCTCCATCTCCTCGCAAGTCCCAGCGGACGGTGCCTAGGAAGGACAACATGGAGCACAGAGTCAAGCAACCCACAGGTACGTAACCACAGCTTGCACAGAACACGATTCGCTATGCATTGAATGGCTTGTATGAGTGGCAATGCAAGGCCTAGGCCTGTGTGACGCAGTAGAAATTAAGCCATGTGGGCCCTTGAAATGGCGGCTGCCTGACCTGTGAAGTGTGACAATGGGATGTGAGGTCAATGCGCTGGCGTGGCACACCGTGGCGGTAGGCGGTCGAAGACCGCGTGCAAAGCAGCATTGGTTAACATTGAACCCTATGGGTCTTAGGAGCCAATGACGATGTGCGCCGGCGGTCGCGGTACGCACCGCCGCGGGCGTGACCGCCATTTTCTATCTGCTTAATCACTCGAGACCTGATCATCCACAGGAGAGGACCTATACTGCAAGTGCTGCTGTGACCTCGGTCTGGAAGAGACAATGGCTGCTGTGATTGGGGAAAGGGCCCCTGCCTTCACATCTGAGGAATTGGAGAAACTTGTTGATGGGGTCCTCCCCCAGTATGCGCTACTCTACGGTCCTCCAGACCAACAGGTAAGTACACTGGGACCATGCTTTGTGGGCAATGCCTGGATTGAGTGGGGTGGATGAAAGATGGTGGGGAGGGGAGCGAATGAGGCATGCATCGCACGACCGATGAGAGCATGTGTCATATGGCAAGGTTGGGGAGGGGGGGCCACTCACATCGACCATGCAGAAAATGATGATATTTATTTTCCCACCCTGTCCATGTCACATAGGTCAGCGCCCATCAAAAGATTGACATTTGGCGTGCCATCGCCAAGGACGTCCGGACCCTGGGGGTCCACAACAGATGGGGCACCCACTGCCGAAAGAGGTGGGAGGACATCCGCCGCGGGAGCAGAAAGACCACGGAGGCTCTGCTGGGAATGGCCTCCCAACCTAGGAGGGGTGCCACACGGCAATTGACCCCCCTGATGTCCTTGATCCTGGCGGTGGCCTACCCCGATGTGGATGGGCGCGTGAGGACATCACAGCAGACACAAGGGGGTGAGTACAAGCACATTCTGCTATATTAGCGCACAGTGGAGGTGTCTGGGTGGGGGAGGAGGGCTGTGGGTATCTCTAGGCCAGGGCGATTTCTGTAGGCTAGGCCCCTCCGTAAGGCATGACCCTGTGCCCCCGCCCCCCACCTCTGTAGGGTGCTAAGTACAGCTATCCATGGCCCTGGGTCACCTATGTGTGCAGTTGTCGTCCATAGGCTTGTAGGCCAAGTCACAATAATTGAGTAGTGTACACCGAGTGCGCGGCGTAGTGCAGGGGGCTTCTGTGTCTGTCCTCTCCGCCAACGTGTCGCCAATGCATGCACTCAACATGTCATTCTTTCTCCCCCCCCCCTTTTTTTTGGTCTTCCTGTTCATGTGTGCATTAGCATCATCAGGCGGAGGAGAAGTGGCATCGGAGCACGAGGGAGCTGCATCTCACATGGCCCCGGAGGGCCATGCAACCGACTCCGAGATCACCAGTGAGACGGAGGGCGAGGGGAGCTCCACAACGGGGACCCGTGGAGACGTCAGCGACACAGACACGTCCTCGGAAGGGAGCTCCCTTGTGGTGGCGGCAACATCCGTGCCCACCACTACAACAGGTACAGCCGCCACCCAGCGCACCAGCTCTGCCCTCCAACTGCCCCTCAGCGTTCGTCCCGTGCCCGCTCGGCCAGGAAGGCGGGCATTTCCTTCGCCCCAGGCACCTCAGGCCCTCCCCCAGTTACCCCTGCTGCCTTCAGTGAGTAGATCATTGACCTCCTCCAGACGCTCATTGTTGGGCAGTCTACCCTTTTGAATGCCATCCAGGGTGTAGAAAGGGAGGTGCACCGGAGCAATGCATGCCTGGAGGGCATTCATTCGGGTCAGGCTGCCCATCAGCGATCGTTCAACGCTCTGGCCTCAGCACTGACGGCAGCCATTGTCCCTGTCTCCTGCCTCCCCCCTCCAATTTCCTCATCCCAGTCCCACTCTCCTGTTCCTCCGCCTATCCCAGCCACACCTACAGACCAGCCTGCACACACATCAACACCCAAGGGCAGCTCATCCAGACATAAGCACCACATATCACACAAGCATTCACACATGCACCATCCACATGCAGACATGCCAACAGCCACTGCCTCCTCTGTGTCCCCCTCCTCCTCGTCTCCCTCCTCCCTCCCTGTGACGTCTCCACTCACACCTGCATGCACACCACCATCAGCCAGTACGTCCATCACCAGCACTCCCACCAGAACACTCCGCACACGTGCAGTCACCACCCCCACTGCCATTTACACATCCCCTGTGTCCTCTCCCAGTGTGTCTGTCACCCCCTCTTCCAAGCCACACAAACGCAGGCAGCCACCCACCCAACAGCCATCCACCTCACGACAGCCTCCGCCACAAGCACTGGCACCCAAAGACACCACACTTGACTCTCCTACAACCACATCCTCTTCCTCCACTCCCATACCCACTGCACCTACCCTTCCCACGGCTCATAAAAAGTTTTTCCTCTCCAAAATTAACCTCTTTGCCTCACCTGACCCACCCCCTCCATCTCGTAAAAGTCCAAACAGCACCTCAGCCACCACAAGCCCTGCACCTACAAGGACCATAGTCCAGGGCTATTGGAGTCCACCAGCTTCTAGGGCAGCAACATCGGCCAGCAGCAAGGGGACAGCCAGCCCACCCCCTGGGAAAAAAACTAAAAAAGAGAAGGCCCGGCGCGAGAGGCCAGAGACTGCAGCCCCCAAAGGCACTACCCTGCCACCGTCACCTGGCACATCCACAAAGGGAGGCAAGGGCCCCAGCGAATCGGCGAAGGAGGGCAAGGGCAGCAGGGCGGACAAGTCCGGCAGCAGGCGAGCTGCCCCGGAGGGCCCCACCAGCCCCATTTCGGGTGTGAAGGAGGACACCCACGGGCCCAGGACTCCAGCACAGGAGGGCCCCGCAAGCGAAAGGTCGGATGGCGACTGAGCGGAAAATATTGGGCCGATCTGGTTCCCTGGGAACACATGTCAAGCACCGCTGGACAGGGCCCCGCCGTGACAAGCACCGCTGAACAGGGCCCCGCCGTGACAAGCACCGCTGAACAGGGCCCCGCCGTGACAAGCACCGCCGAACTGGGCCCTTCAAGACAAGCACAGCTGAACAGGGCCCCGCCGTGACAAGCACCGCCGAACTGGGCCCTTCAAGACAAGCACCGCTGAACAGGGCCCCGCCGTGACAAGCACCGCCGAACTGGGCCCTTCAAGACAAGCACCGCTGAACAGGGACCTGCCGTGACAAGCACCGCTGAACAGGGCCCCGCCGTGACAAGCACCGCTGAACAGTGCCCCGCCGTGACAAGCACCGCTGAACTGGGCCCGCCGTGACAAGCACCGCTGAACAGGGCCCCGCCGTGACAAGCACCGCTGAACAGGGCCCCGCCGTGACAAGCACCGCCGAACTGGGCCCTTCAAGACAAGCACCGCTGAACAGGGGCCCGCCGTGACAAGCTCCACTGAACAGGGCCCCGCCGTGACAAGCACCGCCGAACTGGGCCCTTCAAGACAAGCACCGCTGAACAGGGCCCGCCGTGACAAGCACCGCTGAACTGGGCCCTTCAAGACAAGCACCGCTGAACAGGGCCCCGCCGTGACAAGCACCGCTGAACAGGGCCCCGCCGTGACAAGCACCGCTGAACTGGGCCCCGCCGTGACAAGCACCGCTGAACAGGGTCCCGCCGTGACAAGCACCGCCGAACTGGGCCCTTCAAGACAAGCACCGCTGAACAGGGCCCCGCCGTGACAAGCACAGCGAATCGGCGAATCGGCGAAGGAGGGCAAGGGCAGCAGGGCGGACAAGTCCGGCAGCAGGCGAGCTGCCCCGGAGGGCCCCACCAGCCCCATTTCGGGTGTGAAGGAGGACACCCACGGGCCCAGGACTCCAGCACAGGAGGGCCCCGCAAGCGAAAGGTCGGATGGCGACTGAGCGGAAAATATTGGGCCGATCTGGTTCCCTGGGAACACATGTCAAGCACCGCTGGACAGGGCCCCGCCGTGACAAGCACCGCTGAACAGGGCCCCGCCGTGACAAGCACCGCTGAACAGGGCCCGCCGTGACAAGCACCGCCGAACTGGGCCCTTCAAGACAAGCACAGCTGAACAGGGCCCCGCCGTGACAAGCACCGCCGAACTGGGCCCTTCAAGACAAGCACCGCTGAACAGGGCCCCGCCGTGACAAGCACCGCCGAACTGGGCCCTTCAAGACAAGCACCGCTGAACAGGGACCTGCCGTGACAAGCACCGCTGAACAGGGCCCCGCCGTGACAAGCACCGCTGAACAGTGCCCCGCCGTGACAAGCACCGCTGAACTGGGCCCGCCGTGACAAGCACCGCTGAACAGGGCCCCGCCGTGACAAGCACCGCTGAACAGGGCCCCGCCGTGACAAGCACCGCCGAACTGGGCCCTTCAAGACAAGCACCGCTGAACAGGGGCCCGCCGTGACAAGCTCCACTGAACAGGGCCCCGCTGTGACAAGCACCGCCGAACTGGGCCCTTCAAGACAAGCACCGCTGAACAGGGCCCGCCGTGACAAGCACCGCTGAACTGGGCCCTTCAAGACAAGCACCGCTGAACAGGGCCCCGCCGTGACAAGCACCGCTGAACAGGGCCCCGCCGTGACAAGCACCGCTGAACTGGGCCCCGCCGTGACAAGCACCGCTGAACAGGGTCCCGCCGTGACAAGCACCGCCGAACTGGGCCCTTCAAGACAAGCACCGCTGAACAGGGCCCCGCCGTGACAAGCACCGCTGAACAGGGCCCCACCGTGACAAGCACCGCTGAACAGGGCCCCGCCGTGACAAGCACCGCTGAACAGGGCCCCACCGTGACAAGCACCGCTGAACAGGGCCCCGCCGTGACAAGCACCGCTGAACAGGGCCCCGCCGTGACAAGCACCGCCGAACTGGGCCCTTCAAGACAAGCACCGCTGAACTGGGCCCCGCCGTGACAAGCACCGCTGAACAGGGCCCCGCCGTGACAAGCACCGCCGAACAGGGCCCTTCCTGTCAAGCACCGCTCCGCTGGGCCCTTCCTGTCAAGCACCGCTCCGCTGGGCATCGCCGTCTCTGCTCCGCTCCGCTGGGCCCTTCCTGTCAAGCACCGCTCCGCTGGGCCCTTCCTGTCAAGCACCGCTCCGCTGGGCCCTTCATCTCAAGCACCGCTCCGCTGGGCATCGCCGTCTCTGCACCGCTCCGCTGGGCCCTTCCTGTCAAGCACCGCTCCGCTGGGCCCTTCATCTCAAGCACCGCTCCGCTGGGCATCGCCGTCTCTGCACCGCTCCGCTGGGCACTTCCTGTCAAGCACCGCTCCGCTGGGCCCTTCCTGTCAAGCACCGCTCCGCTGGGCCCTTCCTGTCAAGCACCGCTCCGCTGGGCACCGCCGTCTCTGAACTGCTCCCCTGGGCCCTTCATCTCAAGCATCGCTGGCCCATTGGCAGGGCCGGATCTGTGTCGGCCAGGGCTTCACGAAGCACTCTGGGCACCATGCCTCCTCCAGAACCAGTGGAGTCTGTAATCCACTTGATGGACTGTGGCTTTGCACTCCCCAGGATGGTACAGTGGGCAACCCACCCACTGTAGAGACTTGTGAGACTGTGGCTTTGCACTCCCCAGGATGGTACAGTGGGCATGGAGGCCCCTCGTGGATCTGGCGTCGTGGACTCAACAGGCTGAGGTGCCCCCCCTTCCCTTCCCCCTGAGGTGCCTGTAGTTTTACTATCTGATGCCGCTGCAGTGTTCTCTCCAATGGAATCGGGTCTCGTGTGTGGGCTTTGCCCATGTGTTTAGGCCCATTGGCCCACGAACAATTGATGATAGCCAATATGGGCCGGACTTTTGACCTATGTATATATTGTTCATGATGTAATATATTTTATTTATATATTTCATATTCACTTAACTTCAATTATGCTATAATATACTTCATTTTTAATGATCATTTCATTTTGTCTTTGCATTCTTCTGCGGGGTTCGGGGGGGTGTCACTCTGACTTGTTGCTCTGCATTGATGTGTGTGTTGTAGTGGGTGAGGGTGGGGGTGGGTGTGTGGCGTATGTGTGTCCCCGTAATTTTTTGCCTCACCCATCCCCTGTGTCGTAGGTGCAGTACTCACCGTTGTCGTCTGCGCCGGCGTTCGTGCTCCTGGTAGAAGAGCAGGAAGACAATGGCTGGGAGGATGTGTAGTTCCGGTTCCATGCTGTCCAGATTCCTCGTGGAGTGTGTAGAGGTGAGCGTTTTCCCGTTCGTAGTCTGTTTCCGCCGTGTTTTTATCGGCGGGGCTCCCGCCCCGGAAAAGATGGCGGATTGGTGAGTTGTGATAGGGTGGGCGGTACATTGTCTGCCGCCTGTCTGTTGGCGGTGACCGCCACGCTGCTTGTCTGTCCCGCCGTGGCGGTCGGAGTGTTAAAGTGGCGGGCTGTGTTGGCGGTTCCCGCCAGGGTCGGAATTCCACTTTTTTGGCCATCTGCCTGTTTGCGGGTTGGCCGCCGCTTTAACACCGACCGCCAGGGTTGTAATGACCCCCAAAGTTTCCCCAAGAAGCTGCAGTACTGTCAGAGAGAGGTAAAATATTTAGGGCATTTGATTGAGAAAGGGTCCAGGAGAATATCAAAAGAGAGGGTGACAGCCATACTGCAGATGAACCCTCCCGACAACAAAGAGAGATGTTAGAATGTTTTTGTGAATGATGGGTTACTGTCGTCAGTGGATTCCCAACTTTTCGATTATCTCTAAACCATTGATAAAGCTAACAGGCAAGGAAACTAAGGATGAACCGTATGCCATAACTCTATCTGAGGAAGAGCTTGAGTCATTCATAGAATTGAAAGAGTGCATGTGTAGGGCACCAGCCTTAGGTATGCCTGATTATACAAAGCCTTTTCTACTGTTTTGTCATAACGTGATGCTTGTTCTCTGTCTGTCTTAACACAGGTCCATGGAGGTGAAAACCCCCCTGTAGCATATTTTTCAGCTACTCTGGACCCAGTCGCAGCAGCCTTACCAGGTTGTTTGCGCGCAGTTGCAGCAGTTGGTCAGAGCCTCACACAATGTGAAGGCATAGTGATGGGACATCCCCTAACAGTAATGGTTCCGCATTCAGTTGAAATTCTGTTGACCCGAACTAAAACCCAGCACATGACAAATGCCCGACTTACCCGATATGAGGCAATTATTTTGTGGTCACCTAATGTCTCCTTAAAGCGATGTACTGTATTGAACCCGGCAACTCTACTTCCTGTTGAAAACACTGAGATTAATAACACAGAGGAAGTGGAGCATGATTCTCTTGAGGTAACAGAACTATGTACCAAACCCAGGCATGACATCAAAGATACACAGTTAAAGGAAAATGACTACATTATGTTTGTGGATGGATCATGTTTGAGAGACTCAGTCGGAATTCTGAGAGCCGGATATGCTGTGTGTACAATCACCGGTATTGTAGAAGCCTCCTGGCTCGAAAGAGTGTATTCCGCACAAGTGGCTGAATTAATTGCCCTTACTAAGGCATGCCACGCAGCTGAAAATCTGAAAGTTACTATCTATACTGACAGCCAATACGGATTTGGAATTGTACATGATTTTGGCCAATTATGGTCACAGTGGGGTTTCATGACCTCCTCTGGTTCACCAGTGAAAAATGGCGAACAGATTAAGGATTTGTTGCATGCGATTCAGTTACCTCTTGAAATTGCCATGGTGAAATGCAATGCTCATGTTAAGTCACAAGACTTTGTGTCGATGGGAAACGGCTAAGCAGATCAAGTCGCAAAGTTTTGCGCATTGAACTGTATATCATTTAAGGATCAGTGGGAATTGTTACCGCAAACAGAAAATGAAACGTGGTTAAACTTTGCAGTAAGGGTTGTTGACACATTAGATGAATTGAAATCACTGCAGGGTCGTGCTAGCAGGGAAGAAAAACGCTCCTGGCAGAGAATGCAATGTGTACAAAGAGCTGATGACTTGTGGGTCTCAGAGAAGGGAAATTGGTTTTACCAAACAGTCTTTTGTCACAATTAGCAAGGTTGTACCATTGACAGGCATATCTTGGAGAGATGCAATGATCAGATTGTTCACAATTGACTGGTTTCATCCAAAATTCAGACAAGCCACAGAGGTTACTTGTCACAGGTGCATCCTCTGTCAACAGATGAATGCGGGAAAAGGAACTGTAGTGACTTGAGCCACTTGGTCCGTTTAGCAAGATGCAAATGGATTTCATTGAAATGCCTGTTTGTGGAGGCTTGAAGTACGTGTTGGTAATTGTGTGTGTTTTCAGTCACTGGATTGAAGCCTACCCTACACGTAGAAATGACAGCCTCATAGTAGCAAAGCTGTTGCTTTGAGAGCTAATTACCAAGGTTCAGTTTTCCGGTCTCATTAGAATCAGATAGGGGCAGACACTTCGACAATGAGGTGATAAAGCTCCTGTGTGCCGCATTAGACATTGAGCAGAAGCTGCATTGTAGCTATCGCCCCGAAGCATCAGGACTAGTGGAGCAGATGAATGGTACCTTGAAATCGAGAATGGCAAAAATGTGCGCAGCTGCCAACATGAAATGGCCAGACGCATTGCCCTTAGTATTGATGTCAGTGAGAAACACACTGAAAAGAAGACAGGATCATCTCCCCATGAGATAATCATGGGCAGAGCTATGAGGTTGCCCGCAGTACCTGCAAATGTTCTTGTGAATATCACGGATGATATGGTGTTGGACTACTGCAAAGGTTTGGCTGATGTGGTCCGCTCTTTTTCCCACCAGGTGGAGGCCAATACTTTGCCACCAATCAGTGATCCAGGTCACACTCTGCAAGCCGGTGACTGGGTGGTTGGCAAGAAGCAGGTAAGGAAGTTGTGTTTGGAGCCGTGCTGAAAGGGGCCGTATCAAGTAATACTGACAACAACCACTGCTGTGAAGTGTGCAGGAGTTCCAAACTGGATACATGCCAGTCACACAAAGAAGGTAACATGTCCAACTGATGAGGAACTTGAAGTGCCCAAAACAACAGCTCCAGAGACGGAAGTCTCAGGGCCGGAGAGTATTCAAAGGGAAACTGAGACTGTAAGAGAGCCCACTGAGGACGGCCTAGTCCCTCAAACAGTAAATGAGATTGAGAGAGGTGACGGTGAGCCTATCTCAGTAGAGGCAGCAGGAAAACCACAACAAGGAGAGGTTCTCCCAGAAGTAGACGGATACGGGTTAGAGCTTGAACCTGTTACAGACCGAGAAGACGTGGGAGAGAGAGTAGAAGGAGATCAAAACACAGAAATACCTCCTGAGCCTATTGCAGGTCCGTCAAGAGAAAACACCATAGTGCAAGAGGAGGGTGCTGTTCAGTGTCCTGAAAGGCTAAGCAGGAAGAAAACACATAAAGGTGATAACTGGCCAGAGAAACAAGCTGCCAGGAAAGAGGTCGTCCCAGGTGAAACAATAGAGGAAGAAATTGACAAACCAGAAAAGAGGATCATAGTGAAGGAGAGTTGCAAAGCGAACGCAGACTGAAAAGAAAAAGAATCGCAAACAGAAGGTACGCAGGTCCTGAATGGGCATATCCAACGACATCTGAATGGCAGAAAAGACTGTGTTGAAAATTGAAATTGAAATTGAAATTGAAATCTGAAAGCTGAGAGACTTATAAATTACCGGATGTGACATATAAAACCTGAATTGACTCTGAAAAACCGATTATGACAAATTGCTAACCTGATTTGACAAAAAGAGGTCCTGGGGTGAGTGAAATGCTGTAAATACACGCAGAAAGAGAAAAAAAGAGACTTTTGCATAAAAATAAAAAAGAAAGAGCTTTTAATCGTCCTCAAGTTGATTGTTTGTTTTGAGTTATTTTCTAACTGATTCTTTACAGATCATGGCTTACACTAGGGGTAGTAGCAAAAAGAGTAAAGTGTGTGGTTGGTTAAGTGTTATATTGGGTATTGTGTGTGCAATAATCATTGTGGGTGTGATTGTGGGAATGCCATGGTTGGATAAGAAAGTGACTAACAATGCATCAAAACCTGAGACTGCTACACTAACACCATGGGAGAAGTTCGAGCAGGATACTAAATACTTGTATGAGGGAACTAATTCAAAGGTCCTGGAACTCTCTACTAACGTCTTCTATCGCTTGCTAAATGAGTATGTTGACACTATGGATGCGAGAAACTGTCATGTGTGCACAAAGATTCCTTCATCAGTACAAGAAGGGGTCACCTACCATAGTCTTCCATTAACTTACGGGATAAGCTTTAGTTTGCTACTAACAAGATTCTATGACCAGGAACATGTGCAATATTTTTATTCAAATGTAGATGTAGTGTTTTCTTTTGTGTCTGTGATTGAATTTTTTAATAAGTTAGCTAAAGAGCACAGTATAAATTAGAGGTTTCTTTGAGCTGACACTAACATTTGACACAGCTTATGCACACCGCGAAAATCTGACCTGCTTATTAACACCTGTGGAGAAAAGCTTCTTAGATCACACTGATGATAGACGCAAAGCACTGAAAGAAACATTAGAGAAAGGGCTGGAGAAACGCACACACGCAAATGATTATGCTTACACCGCAATAAAAACACAGGGAAAATTAGCTATGGATGCATTGCATGTAGGTAGGCTTTGTGTATATAGGCCGAAATCCTGTCATGACACTTTATTTGTAGAACGAGTGAATGCAGGCATGTGTTTTTGTTTCAGAGTAAATGGACATTCATGTTAAATGGACAGGATCCAGCGATCCCTGGGATCTATTACATCTGTGGACTCAATGCTTATTACCGTCTCCCTAAGGGATGGTATGGGACATGTTATTTGGGGATAGTTTTCCCAAAGATTTACCAGATTGATGACATAAAGCAAAAACCTAAAATGTCTGAATTACAACATACTAGACAAAAACAAGAGACAGCGGCTGCTGTCGTTGGTGACATATTTGGAGCCATAATTCCTTCAGTAGGGGTTATTTTAAACTCCATAAAGATTCGAAGGTTGTCTACGATTGTGGATAACATGCTGACAAACTTCCAAGGGGCTATACTCCTGATGGATACTGAACTTGCTGCGGAAAGAGCTATGACTCTTCAAAATCGGCTTGCTTTAGACATTCTTTTAGCAAAGAGCGGCGGTGTCTGTAAGATGTTTAACGAGCGTCATTGTTGCTCGTTTATTCCGGATAATAGTAGAAAGATTAGAGGTATGCTTACTAACCTAACTAGGGATAGTGCAGATTTGAAAGATTTGAAGGAACCCGGAGTTCGGGAGAAAGTTGGACAAGGAATTACCAGAGTAGGGAGCTGGTTTACAAATATTTAGAATAGGGTATTAGGGGTCTATTAATTGTCCTGGCTTGTTTATTGGGTCAATGGGGAGCATGCAAAATCAATGAGAAAATTAGAAGAAATTTGACCAAAAGGAATAGAAGAAACGAGGAAAGTGAAAGGGAGAAAATGGTTAATGAAATTTGGGAGAGTTTACACAAAGAACAGGGTGTTGAAATGCGCATTATGCGCAAAGTGAAAAATTAAAAGTGAAAGGTCGAAAAGGAAAGGTTTGTGTGATGACGAACGTCATCAGAGGAGGGACTGAGAGAGCGTACCTTATAAAATCTATATTTACATGAAATGTTTATGAACTAATGTGTGATAATGCTACATAGAAATTGTATTAACATGTTTTGCTAACACATGCGTTTGAAATGTGACCACGGGGAGTGGCCGTCAATATATACGTGGATTAATAAAAATGACTAATGCATTTGAATATTTGAATTAAAGAATGGTTTGCACTAATTATTAATGATTATGCTATTAAAGTTATGCTAAATAAATCTTGTAGGCCTTAAGTTAGCATGAGCCGAAGCTTAGCTGCCTGGCTCTCATATTAAATGTGTTTTTCTAACAAGCAGTGTGATGACTCGCAAAAGGACATGACTTCTTGTTTTCTTCAAACTAGAAGCTGAATGTAACAATAATGGATCGGTTCTCATGAAATTCATATTGCTTGTAGAAATGTTTAATCAAAATGAAACAGTGTAGACTAATATAATGTACAAGGTCATTTAAACCGGTGAAGACAATGGAGCTACTGACCAGAAGATGTGCAAAGAATTGCAGAAGGATGAAATCATACTGGACGTGCTACCTCTGAAGACGTCAATCATCTGGACCAATAAACTGTCTGTGAACTATCGTGGGGTGACAGAGTTCATGAACCAATTCAAAACTAATTGGATAGAGATAGTAGGGTGCAACCCCTTAGCCAATTAGATTTTAGGGAAATGTACAATGAAAAAGGGATAAAAACCCATGACATGAGGAGCCTGAGAGAGGTGTTAGGGAATGCTATTGATTTTATCCAGAAACTCTGTCACTCTGTTTGGTGACTGATTGGTTTATTAAAACCATCCGCTTCCTTAGATTGCCCATTTACACTTTACCTCCTTATGAGGGAAGTGCCCCCCTTTTCGCCCCGGAACTGAGTTTTGACTGATGGCGAATCGACTGATGTCCTGAAGACGAAGACGGAACCTGAGTGCTGACCTAAACCTTGGAGGGTAACTATGACAATGAAATTGTGATTTGTCTGTTTGCTTTTCCTTTCTAGGTACCAACTGCTTACTTTTGATAGAGACCGTAGTTAAATGTTTTCCAAATTGGTGTTCTAAATTGTTTTGCATGAAGCCCAACATGCCAATGCTAATCAGCGGTTAAGAGAGGGTTCACTAAAATGACGCAAATAGACATACGACTGAATCTATGCTTTGTTGAACCGACGCGTTAATGACACTCTGCTAAAGTTGATCTATGTTCACGCCGTGTTATGTTTTGATGTTTGGGATCCTTGCCTTGATGAAATCTTATCAGAGTTGCCATATTGTGACTATGCTGTTTTGCTTCTTGGTTTTGAGATTAACACATTTGATCTTAGAATTGTAATTAATAGGGAATAAAACTCATGAAATTCTACTAAACTGGTGTGGTTATTTATGACTGCCAGGTCATGGTGGTGTCTTGAATTGATTAATGTCTCTGACTAAAGTGAAATGCATTGTTGTAATAAATATTTATTACATTATTGAAGTATTGATTGACATATTGATTAGCTATCTCGTCCTAAGGTGTGTCTCAACTGGGTCAAAAGATTCATTGGCCTAAAACGAGTCCTGATGTGTAATAAATTATCATAAAGGGACGCGTTAACACTCTCATGCTTCTTATTCATTGACTTGTCTTCCTCTGCGTGTGTTTGTCCCTCCACTGGAGCATACCATCTTTACCATACATTTCATTGACTTGTATTCTTTTTAGAAAAATGCTACATTTTAGCTTTCACCCTCAAGCTGGTTCTTACTGCCCTGCATGCTCCGTGTTGCTTCCTCATCCCTCCCGATAAGCTCATTCATGCTTTCCCAACCGGCCACAGTTTTATTTTACTGGGCTCCTCGAGCCCAACCTCACGTACCTTTGTTGCTGCATTGCCTTGCCCACTCCGTATTGATCCCCACCTCCACATGCTTACCCCACCACCTCCTTGTCCATTGCTCCCAAAACTCCTTTTGGTCCATGACAATTTTAAAATTAATTGTATTTATTTATTTTTAACGGGCCTAGCAGCTGTCATTTACTTCCTGGTCACTCTGCAATACAAGAGTCTTTTCGCACTACTAAAATTACATTTTTTTATTTACCAATCTAAATGGTGCCAGCGATCAGTTAATAAACAATGCACTCATGCCATTTATGTGGCACGCACCTGCATGATGATGCATGCGCATGCATATGTCATCATACATGGGCGTTCCAGGAGAATGGACAACAGTGACCTTGTCATCAACCATTTTTGCCGACTCTACACAGCATCATCAAAACGTATTTTGCTTTACCAATGCTGCACAGCATCAGCAAAAAGTCTTGGCAAAGCAAATAGGTCCCAAAGGCAATAACATTCACAATGCTAGTTTGTTACTGTCACAGAAACCTTTCCCTTACACTTCTTTTACATATCTTCTTTCCATTTCTTTCCCCTCTTTTTAGCATTGTTTTTTATATCCTTTCCTAACCATGTCCCTCCATTAAAAAACTGTTTCTACTACTTGATTTTTAAAATGCCAAATAAACCTTTCCAAGTGATACTTTGGCTAGCAATAACTTCACTTTCATTAGGTACTGCTTTTTTGACTTGTGCAAATACTGTGGTTTTTACTTTTATTCTCTATAGGTGTGTTATGTTTCTGTTTAACTCAAACCTCAACCACAGCGGGCTGCGGAGGATGGCAAGGACCACCCTGTGCAGGGGGATGAAGTGGCTGCTGGGATGAGTGGTAGTTCACTTTTCTTTCTCAATGAGAACTACTGCATTTGTTAAGGTAATCCTTCCTCTCTTCCAAGCCCGGATACAAGCCATTTATGTTTTATTCACCTTCCCACGCTTCTGTCTCAGCCTCTCTTCTATTGAAAGTAATCAGGAGCAGAAAAGGTGTGTTGCTCAGTGCCCACTCATACCATCATCTACCACCTACCCAATATACACCAGCAAAGCCCAAAATACGATCTGGATACATATCAAAATTCTCCCATACTTTGCATCTAAGTGTCTTCTTCTCATGACTTCCATTTCATTGTTCTCTCTTCTAGCTTTCTTCTAGCTTCCATTAACCACACAACTACCCCTACTACACATGATACAACCCAACCGAACAATAGCTAAACCTAGCCTAAACATTTTATTAGGCCTACCTTAACTGACAGTCACTTGATCCATAGAACAAGAATAAAATATTTGTTATATATTTAATGAATTTGGGGTGGAGGATGTAGTGTGGGATACAGTCTAGGCTCAGAGTGGGACTCAGGAAGAATTACCACAACATCTCAAGAAGGCATGCTGCTCCACCAAGCTGGCTTAATTAATATTGAACAATATGTATGGGCAAATAAAATGTGCAGCATAAATTTGAGGTGCCATATTTTTCTGTGCTGCTATGCATGTATTTTTTCCAGCTCAGTCGCTTCATACATAACACATTAAGGTCATTCTTAAAAGTTTGGCGGGTGGTGGAGGCTGCCAGCCAAACTCTTTGGGTCGGAAAACTGCCACTCTGCTTTTCCGCTCACTAGCCCTATTATGTGTTTTCTGCTGGGCCAGCGGGTGGAAACAGTGTTTCCGCCCGCTGGCCCAGTGGGAATTTCACCACAACATTGATGCCAGCTCATAATCGAGCCAGTGGCAATGTTGCAGTACGTCAGGTGCGACAGCACCCATTGAGGTTTTCACTGCCAGTAACTCGTGCAGTGAAAAGCACAACGGGCTGTCTAAGGAGGCCCATGCACTACCCATGCAAGTGCAGGGGCCCCTATTGGGCCCCCATCTCTGCCAGCCTCTGCATGGCGGTGGGACCGCCGTGTAAAAGACGGTGGAGAGAGAGGAGTCGTAATCCCCAGGGCAGCGCTGCCTTGATGGATTAAGACTGTGGGCACCGCCAGGCTGTCTAATGGCAGCAACCTGGCAGTGCCGGACATCGGATTGTGGCAGCTCCTCCAGGGTCATAATGTGGAGGCTGGACCGCTGCTTTAGAGGCAGTCCGACTGCCACCGTGAGTCTAGCGGTCCCAGGACCACCACACTCGTAGTTAGTGGCTAAGTATGTAGTTAGAATATCTTCTATCAATTTATTTAATCTTTTCATCAATTTTAGCAAAAATAAAATAGTTTTGATTGTGGCCAAGGCTGTGCATTAACTCACACCATATACCGCATTATATGAATTATGTGTAGGGGAAAAAAGGCCATATGACAAATAACCACAAACATTTCCAGGGGCCATTGGGAAGCAGCAATGTTGTGTTACTGTCTGACTATATAGCCACATGTTTGCGGTGAGTGTTACAGTTTATGTTCTTTTATTCTTTCCTTAAATTATTCAGCTACTCCTCCCAGAGGCCAGACCATGGAATACTGGTGGAAAATAGGTGCTCTGCTGCACCTCCATGAAATGGAGGGCGCTGGGGTGGAGTATCGCCAGCTGGTGATCTTAGAGGAGAAGGAGGAACAAACTACTCACACCTTGGCTTATTTGAGTAGCCAGTCAGAAGCATTACAACAACGCCATCGCTGCGGCCATAGGCAACTGAGGTCCAGAGCGGCCACTCTGCCTCAACTAAATCAACTAGCAACATAGATGTGAGTTATGTACCAAGTTAAGCATAATGAAGCCATCAAGGTTCATGACTAGTAAAAGGTTACTTCAGTAGAATCCTTGGGCATAGATTTTGTAAACAAAAATAAACAAAGCATACACATGACCTATTCCTAGTCAACCATTGTTGAAATTTATTATCTGCACTTTGATGTCCCTTTCTTGCCTGAGTAGCAGAGGTGGCATGGGCAAATTTCACATTTATGTTAACCTCCTCCTATGACAGCTAGCTTAGCTTTCACAACATCTGCCTACCAAGTGTGCAATCTGAGAATGTTGGAAATTAACAGCACAACAGATCGGTCAACTTAGGGAAAGAGGGTTAGGCATTTCATGAATGGATAGGAGGAGGAAATTTGTGAAACACAACACTCATCAATTATATGAGCACATCACAACTATCATGGAAGGAAGATAAGAGTTCAGTTATCAAATTCAAACAGTCTTTCTCTTAGTGATGCCCAGAACCCCTGGTTAGTTTCCTAAGATGGAAATACCTAAAATATATATTTATCATAAAAGAAAAATGATAAATGGCCAGTGTATCTGCAGTCTTCTGGGATTGTCTGTCTAGGGTACCACAGAGCAGGAGGTCTGTGAAGGTTCCTTGCAGAAGCGAAGTTATGTTGAATACAAAAAGATAATGACAATATTGAAGACTCAAGGCAAGCATGGGGCACAACCATCAGAGGGTGGAGTATAGGCTGGTGCAGTGGTGTAGAATTGACTGAGATGAGCTCATAACGATACCACACAACCAGACAAGTAGCTACATGTACTTTGCTGATCATCCAAACTAAAAATGTAATTGATCATCATGTGATATATCCAGACTACAAACCACCTTATAAGAGTTCTCCTCTTGAGCCACTATTCTGCATTATCTTAATCAGCACACCTCTAACCAGTCCACAGGGGTTCCACTTCATTGAGTACTCTTGTTTTTCATAGAGATAGATAGGCAGTGGTGATTTTTATGGCTGTCTTAATGGTACTCGCAGATTTTATGTCACCCCCCCAAAAAGCAGCCTGTTGAACAAGAAAATGAACTGAAATTGAGTTTTAGCCTAGTGCAGGTAAACTGAGTGGTTTCAAAGAACCTAGAGATGATTGAGTTTAGTTAACAAAAGGACAATCAACTAATGTAACAATCCTAGTGACACGTGGAAACATTGGTGATCCAGAATGATCACTCAAACATCTCATATCAAGTTCAGTTTACCTGTACAAATCCTCCCAGCCATAGCATGAATAATCATCATTTAGTATTCATTGGTGCAAATTACTTGTTCCAAGTGTGATGTTTAAGCATCTATTTGTCTCTCATTTGCATCAAAGCAGTATTTTAATACATGTAAGTAGTGCAACCTTTTGAAACTTTACTGGCAGTCTACCATGGGAATGAAAGAAAGGATAGAGACTGGAGGCATCCTCTCAGTCTTTTTATGACATGGGGGCTTCTATTGTAGGCTGATACCATTGTCCATTTCAAATTATTGAGTTCAATCAATGATTGAATTACTCTTTGTCAACTCACACAGCTCACTCAGTCCAAGCAAGAAAATGGCTGGCCCATTTAAGTTTATTTACAATAGCTGTCATATGCCACACTACCGCACAGCAAATATACATAAATGTAAAATACATAGTTTGAGGATTGACTGTAGCTCAAATAAGAGCAAAAACAACAAACAGATATGACTGCTTTAAAAAGCATATGTGTGTATATATATATATATATATATATATATATATATATATATATATATATCTCGTACAAAAGTCCCGGAATGCAGGTGCTCCACACAGCGGTCCTGGATGGGCCCTGAGAGGCCCTTATACAACCTCCAACACTCCCTTAGATATCAGGAGAACCAGGACACCTCCAATGTGAAAATTCAGTTTATTTCAGCACAAACATCCAACGCATTTCGGCAACAGCCTTACTCATGGATAAATCATTGCTGGAGTGCTCCAAATAAAAAAAAGTTAATCATAAACATAAAAAACAGACAAGTCCTAAAATCATCCACCATGAAGCACATATTACAGCGGCCATCTTAAAGTGCACCTTCAATCCTATTACACAGTAGTTTGTACCATAGTCTTTCAAGTTGTTAATCCAGTTTAACTCTGATATTTGTTCAAAATCTATCAGAAAATTCATCATGATATCACTGTCCAACAGATAAAAGCTAATTGCAAAAGTACAAAATTATAAAATTGTTCATTATAACATTAGGGTAAAATAAATGTATATGTTTTCAAATTAAAATCCAATATATTTCTTATAAACATTTAATATTTATACACATGTCTAAATTACTAACATCGAATCTAATAACGCCCAAGTGGGCATACATACTTTCAAAAAGCTTTCTTGGAAGATATCATATTACTTCAGATGTTGTTCACAAATCCTTCTCCTATATTGGGACTTCTTAACCCAAGTGGGTAGACATACAAGATCTTCTACTGTAATAACCTACTAAACCCCAACAACTATTTTCTTAAATAAATAAATATCAAAATATCACCATCACTCAAAGTGCTCTTCTGCTAAAAGACCGCCATATTACCCCAACTTACTTGAAAATATATCAATTACCCTAGATGGATACTCAGCTCTTCACTCGAGTTCAGCCCCACAGGTTCCAATGTCTCAAAGTCTATTATATATTTAGACTCTAAAATACGCAGCAACCTTTCTCTATCGCCACCCCTTCTACTGATCTTCACTTGATCAATAACTACAAACTTCAACAAATTCTCATTGCCAAAATGTTGGTTGAAGAAATGCCTAGCTACTGGATAGTTTTTGTCATAGTTCTTAATAGCTCGTCTGTGTTCCAGAACTCTCTTCTTAGCATTGTGTATTGTACTGCCCACGTATAACTTCTCACATGGGCATATCAAACAATAAACACAATAAGACGTGTTGCAGTTGTAATTTCCTCTAATTACAAAGCTATCTGCCCTTCCTGGAACATTCAATGTCCTGCAGCTATTGCTGGTTTTGCAAGCTTTACATTTCATACAACAGGCAAAACCCTCCACTCTGGTATTCTTCATGTGTCCTTTCGATGTTACATCATTACGACACAAATTGTCCTTTAGAGATCTATTCCTCCTGAAAGTTATTTGAGGATTATCATCGATCCAGTTAGTCAGAATTGGGTCAGTCTGCAAAATATGCCAGCTCTTACTCAGAATGGAACGTATTTTGTAAGACTGATTACTGTAAGTTGTGATGAATCTAATGGCGTCATTATCCTTTTTCTGACTCCTGTTAGTCCCATACAAGACATCATCTCTATTCAAAGTCTCCACTTTCCGTCTGGCTGATCAATAACTCTAACCCTATAACCTCTGTTCCTAAACCTTTCACACATTACTTCACACTCCTGTTGAAAATCAGCTGCCTCACTACAGTTTCTCCGGGCTCTCAACAGCTCTCCAAACGGAATGCTACGTATCAGAGTCCCCGGATGCGCACTGTGGGCGCATAACAGACTATTACCGGCCGTTGCTTTCCTATACAATTTGGACACCAATCTGCTGTCCCTCACAGAGATTTCTACATCAAGGAACTCAATGCACCTCGAATCAAGATGTTTGGTAAATCTTAAATTACATTCATTAGTATTCAAATCCCGCACAAATTGCATAGCTGCTTTCTCATCACCCCTCCAAATTACAAAAATATCGTCAATAAAACGACACCATAAGACCACATTAGTATCAAATTGAGTGATCTCTTCTGACACCTGTTCCTCCCACCAGCCCATAAACAAATTTGCATAGCTGGGGGCAAAACAGGTGCCCATAGCTGTCCCTTGCAACTGCTTGTACAAATGATTATCAAAGATGAACAAGTTGTTCTTAAGATAGAACTCAATCATAGTGCACAGCATTTCTGAATGAAAAAAGAAAGACAATGACCTCGCTCTAAGAAAGTGTCTAATAGCTTTCACCCCCAAGTCATGATCTATACTTGTATAGAGGCTGGTCACATCTAGGGTTAATAGTAAAAAGTCATCTTCCCATTGGATGTCCTCAATGATTTTTAAAAAATGTGTGGTATCTCTCACAGAGGAAGGTATTGGCTCAACAAAGGGGCGTAGAAAGTAATCAATATATTTCGATGTGTTCTCCAAGAGGGACTCCATAGCCGAAACTATAGGTCTCCCTGGTGGACTGACTATATCTTTGTGAATCTTAGGAAGGAGATATAGTATTGGAATCTTCAGATGATCACACTTGAGAAACAGTAATTCATCCCATTCTATCATTCCCTGATCTATCCAATCATTAAGCATGTCATAATATTTCTCATTCATTGATTTAACATCTCCCCAGCTCACTTCTTAACAACACTGGGTGTTACTGAGCTGTCTCACTCCCTCTGCCACATATTTGGTGGTATCCTGAATGACTACATTGCCCCCCATGTCAGATTGCCTAATGACAATAGTATGGTCGTCTTTCAATTCATGGAGAGCTTGCCACTGTTCACCTGATAAATTGCTATTTTTCACATTCATCACACCATATCTCAACTTCTTCAATTGTTTAGTCATTTCCCGTTCAAAAACATCAAGAGCATCACAATGAATTTCAGGTAGAAAGGTAGATTTCGGTTTGAAATTGCTTGGACAAATTCTATCCAGGGCAATACCTGTTCCCATCAAATTCAAGATAGGATCCTCATGGGCATCCACCCCCTCACATAAGTCCGTTGCTGTATGTAACACATCAATAACAGAGATGCATACATTTCTAACATTTTTCCTCACACCCACTTTCTCATCACTTTTGACCTTAGTGTGGTGCCACTTTTTTAATTTCAATTTCCTAAAGAACTTGAAAGTATCAATCCTAGTTTGAGTATAGTTGAAACAGCCGGTTGGGCAGAACGACAGACCCAGAGATAAGAGGTCCTCTTCAACAGCAGACAACACTCTGCTGGAGAGATTCACAACATTCATAGTTTTTACTTGCGTGCACGAGTTACCACTCCCAAGGGCCTTGTATCGTCTCCTGCGTCCCCTCTTCTTGGCCTGTCTGTTCCTCTTCCTCTGACTCCTCGTCCTCTGCCCCTCTCGGGGTGAGCTCCTTGTGTTGTTCCATCCTTCCCTGGTTCAACAGTCTGAATTGTTTTAAAAAATTCAATCCATCCACTTCTTTATCTGATGTTGAAGCCCCAGACAAAACTGTGTCTGGTACATCCGAAAGGTTTCCATCGGAAATATCACTTTCTTCCTGTTCCTCAACTAGTTGACTCACTCGTTCAGATATATATATATCTTACCCAGTACCAGTCACCAATGGGAAGTTATAGTTAGGATCATGTTTCCACAGTAAAAAGCATTTTTTGTTTTCCTAAGAACTTTGGTGCCATCTGACAGCAGATTTCTTCTCCTCACTGGCCATTATCTTGGCAAGAACCACCTTCTTTGAGAGCCATGTTCTTTATTTCTTGAACGGATTAGCACTCAGCACGAGCAGAAGCCTTTAGCAGAGAACCTTGGTGTCACTGTCAGCCAATTCACAGTTTTCTCTCAGTCTCAGTATTGTGTGTGACGTCTTGTGCACTAGTAGACTGCGAAGAAATAGACAGTGAGTCAGTGAAACTTGGGGAATCTAGTCAATGTAAAACAAGGCATCATCATCATCACGAATGCTTAACAATAGTGTATCCAGGCATAAGCTATTTTGCTAGACATTACACAGGAAAATCTAACTTGGTTTCCTTCCAGGGATGATGCAAACCATATGGGAGGCATGCAAAAATCAAATAAATTAATTATCTAATAGCTAGCATTCCTCAAAAGCCTATGGGAGTCAGGGAATAAATTAATACATTAATTAAATAAGGCTGGTGTCCCTCCCAGGTCCACAGTATCCCAATGGGAGGCAGCCAACATTTTAAAAAAATGAATTCAATTATTGCTGGTGTCCCTTTAGAGCCTATGGGACCCATATCAGAGGCAGGCAAAAATTGAATGAATTAAGTACAAATTACAGCTGTAAACAACTACAATCAACCACAAGTACATTTATAATGAAAAAACATTAATAAAAATGAAATAGGCTATTTTTATTGATGTTCTTAGATAATGGCTTTTAAATGTGAAATGAAATGATTGAAACACACAAATGTCGGTCGCTCATCACCACTACATGGCCAGCAAAGAGGAAGGCTTGCTCCACAAAATGTTGGTTGCCAGAAGACCAGCTAAGAAAGAAGCTTACAGAACAAAGACAAAATGGTGGCCTATGACAAACATATCCTACCCTCCTCCCACCACAAAAATATTTCAGCACTGGAGGGAAATTTTGCACACATATGTATGCCTAAAATGTGTCTGAGGCCAGTCATTGGACTGTCCACCAGTAAGTCAGCAACTTCGGAAAATAAAATAAACTTTAAAAAAAACAATCACAAACAGCTCAAGGCAACATCCATTACACCTCCAAAATACTTTTAATAGTGCAAGAAAATCACATTAATCGACCATCTCACAACTACAAAAACTCATAAAAATAATTTTGCTGGTGGGAGGAGCAGGTGTTCAGTTCGCAAAGCCTTGTAGAATAAATTGCACATGTGATACTCTGACTGCAATTTTTTGATCATCTCTTTATACTCTAGAATGACCCTGAAAGCAAACCCAGATAATTCCATGGGTTGCTTAATGTCAGCTATTTCAAGCTTGGCTTCACATGTAAAATACAATTGTGTTTCTAGATGTGGAGGCTGTTATTGGTGAATGTGGTATAACAATGAAGTTACATCAGAAACCAACAGCTGGTAATAGCCTCCTACATGTTCAAAGTAGTCACCCTGGCCCCTCAAATAAAGTATACTGTATGTGTATGGAAAGTTACTATTAATAAGGTATATCATTAACAGTGAAATTGTTTTTAAGAAGTAACAGAAGATAATATTAATAGGTTCAAACAGAGAGGGTATCCCACATGGCGCATCAAGAAAACAGTACACCTGGGAACGTGGATCTCCCGTCATGCTCCGTGACCGAGTCTGGGTTCGGGTTGGAGGCAAGATGGTGGACCGGTGAGCTGAAGCGCTGCACAGCTAGGTCAACATGGCATTTGCCCGGCAACGAGTGAGCAGACGATGGTCGAGGCGGTCACCTAAGAGAGGCAGATTAGTGCAAACAGTGCGAAGCTGAGTAAGACATTACAGTATGCAGCACAATGGCGGCAGCAACAGTCGCAATGGGTGAGGAGGTGATGGTGGAGGCGGTCTACTAAGAGAGCCAGAACAGTGCGAAGCAGAGCAAGGCAACGGGTACGGTAACGGGTGGAGGCAGTCGACTAAGAGAGCCAGAGTAGTGCAGAGCTGAGCAAGGAATCACAGCACACAGCACGACGGCCGCAATGGGTGAGGGTGAAGGTGGAGGTGGTCGACTAAGAGTCAGAGTAGTACAAAGCTGAGCAAGGCATTGCAACACACATCATGTTGGTGGCGGCAGCAGGCGAGGTGGCGATGGTGGAGGCGGTCGATTAAGATCATTGCGTGGGAGCGGCAGACTAGAGCTGAACACGCCGTAGTGCTAGCAGGAACGGATCTGGCTCTCTTTTCTTGCTCATAATGCTGCTGCTGAGGTTGCATAGTGGCTCCGCAGTCTAGCGGTAAGCGGCAAGCTGGTTTCAAGCAGCAGATAACGGTCAGGTGGAGGGTGCCCCCACGAAGACGAAGGCAGAAAAGGTCACCTTAGCACATGCAAGGGGGAGAGGCATAATAATTATCTCGAGAGAGAGACGCATCTAATTTTTGATTTACAAACCTATGACTCTGGCATATCGGTGCTTAAGAATTGAACTTTTGGAAGCATCTTTTCAAATTAACTGCACGATTGTTTGTCTCCAAGGGCTAAGGGGGCAAAGACAATCTCTAAAGAGGCACAGTCAGCATCAGATCGCAACATATAACTCTGGCATTTTGTCATTACGGCTCATAACGCCCAAAGGGCATCAGAGAGCATGTAAAAACACTATAGCATCTTTAGCAAATCAGTGAGAAAACTCTAGAGAGGTGCAACTAATACTCAGCTCCATGCCCCCCCCCCTCCAGTGATAGATTCCACCTCATGACTCCAGCATAGTAGCATAGAAACAGCAAGCCAGCATATAGCTGACGAGACCAGAAGCTCGTGAACCCCTTAACTCGCCGCACAATTACCTCCCTCCAACTGCCAAGGGTTAAGGATTAAGGACCATAGAGGGGTGTAGCAGCCTCTGGTCCTGCTTGAGGCAGTTCCTGGGGCAGAGTAAGAACCCTGGGCGGCAGCGGAAATGGCCTGTGTAGCACAGATGCAGCCTGTTGTACCCTGGCTTCCCTCCGGCTCCCTCTTTAATACTTACTAGGGGCAGTATGAAACGCATTGCCCTGGATGCTTCATCTAAAACCCGTGAGGCAGCAAATCAAACAAAATAAAAATGTCTGACTCGTTTACTATCAGGAAATCAAAAACAGGGCTCAAAAAAGGACCAAACGGACCATATGGAATGTCATCAGGATAAGTCAAACGTTTCAATGATGCCTATGCCATACCCCTAATGAACTCCTCCACTACTCTACAAAAGACAGGGACATCCTGGCTACCATTCTGTCTGGGTCTACCGTCACCCTCTTCAGCTCTAATGAGCGGGGGAATCTCCCTGCCTTTCTCTTGACTATGGGACAAGACTTTCATTTACAAATATGGGTACCTCTGCTCCTCCTGCTCCGTCTCTTGTTGATGCTCAGCTTATAGGAAAGCCCTCCTTCCCCCTGTTTTTGGTATCCAGTAACAAGGGGGGCGAAAAAGAGAAAAGTTCCTCCATGGCTGAGAAAGCACTAAGTAATCAAATCACCAACAGCATAACAACTTCAGTCACACCAGTGTCTCACGATCCTTCCCCGCTGTCATTTGACTTATCATTTGATAGGGATGACGGGAATAACAGGGAAGTCAGTTCTGCTCTGATCTTGAATCCCCTACACTTGGCAGTATCAGCCCCTTCATCTAGTTCGACAGTCGAGACCATGCTGAACCAGATGTTAAGGGAGTTGCGTGACGTTAACATATCTCACGAGGAGGCCCATAAAAAAAATCAATGATCACGAAGCTCATCTTAATTCTAATATAACACATTGACAACACGGATCTCCCAAGTGGAACAGAGGGTCTCTGACCTCGAAGACACTCATTGTGGACATGCAACGGTGGCAAGTCAAAACCAGGCCAAGCTTGAGGAACTCCAATTTAAACTGGATGAGACTGAAAATTGATGTGGGCATTCTAATTTGAGATTCGTCGGAGTCCCTGAAGAACTTGAAGCAGAATCCTCAGTTGCAAAAGTGATAGCAGACCTAATTCATAAGTTCATTCTTCCTGACAAGACTACAGTCCTTCCAGAACTTACCATTATGAGGGTCCATAGGGTTCCGTCAGTACGGTCCCAGAACTCCAAATATCCACGCATTATCTTGGTCAATTAGGCTGACTACAGGATAAAGAAGCATATTCTATCTCAAGCTATTAAAATGAGAATGTTCAAAGTAGAGAGTGACTTCTCCTTCCGGATCTTCTCTGGAATGTCCATAACTACAGCACTTTGACACCGTGAATTTGTTATCCTTATTGATGATTTTAAGAAATTGGGGTCCCCTGCTGGCATAGTACAACTTCAAAACTGAAGGTTTTTCATGAGGGCCAGGCTCATATTTTTCAAGTGTTCAACAAGCAAAAGACTTTCTTGCCTCTCTCAAGTAATATTGGTGCTAGGGAAAATTTTAAGAGCAAGGCAAGATGTTACTAGGTCTTCATACAAGAAGTGTCTTGTGATATGGTCCCAATAACCAAAATCTATTATTATTTTCTCGTTGCAGTATGTATCTCAAATGCATTCTCACTAGCCTACACTTGCTATCTTCTCCAGACACAGACCTAATGGGTGCCATGTCAGTGCACTCCTACCAGGGGTTTGAGGGTGAGGCTATGACAGGTAGGCCCTGTTTCATGGGTGGGGGGGTAGGAGCACTTGGCGGCTGGGTCCCTGCACTGGGATGGGTGAAAAGAGCAGGTTACATACACAAGGAATCTAGCAACTCATGGTCTAGAATGATTGTGCTGAGAAAAAATGTTTTTTTTATGATAAAAAATCATCTTGAACATGCCTTGTACTCTCTCTAATAGGTTGCAAGACCAGGTTCAGTGCCAACAAGCTCTCAAATCTTCTTAACAAATGAGTGATAGTCAAACTAGTATGATCTCCTCTTGCTTCTTCAAAATTGCTTCATGCAATGCGAATGGGTTGAATAATTCACATAAATTTAGAGCAATACTCCATTGGGTAAGATCCTCCCAGGCGATTTTATTACAGGAAACACATTTTAAACAACAGGCTAACTGTCCTAGCAGCCCGAACTTCATTTTTCATTCCTTTTTTGCCTCTGCTAATGCGGCCGTCTGTGGGGTGGCAGTTCTCTTCACTCCGGACTTCCAAGGAGAAGTCCTCAAGGTCCATCATGAATCTATGATAGTAGTTAGCGTCAAGGTAGGAAGGCAACTAATGTATATTTCAAGCTTCTATTGCCCCATAGAAGATGAAACTACTTCTCTGCAAAGTCTCTACGACCTTTTGAGCACACTTCCTGGCCTCTTGGTAGTCGGCAGTGATTTTAATGTTATTCGAGATATAAATCTAGATGCCTCCCGCACAAATCGTTCACAAAACAAGCTGCGGCACACTGATTTTTGACAAAATATACCCGCAATCTGGCTCTGCATCCATAAGATCAATGTTATACCTGTTTTTCAAAAAGGTTTAACTCGGCATCAAGAATCGATTTCTTCTTAGTATCTCAATCTTGGGAAAAAGCCTTTGACCTCATAGAATGTGAGCTCCTTTTTGCAATCCTTTGAAAATTCAAATTTACTAATAAAATAGTCCAATTGTTCTCAAACCTTTACCAAGGGGTGGAGGCCAATGTCTTAATCAATTCACAAGTAGTCTGTAAGGTTTCAATACAGGGTGGGACCCGGCAGGATGCCCTCTTTCTCCGGTCCTCTTCGCTCTTTTTATCAAGCCATTGGCTTCGGCTTTGAGGCAGGATAACTCTATAAAACACCCAATGCCAGGTGCGCCCAAGCTAAAACTTTTTGCGGATGATGCAATCTTGTACCTTGCGGCTGTTTCCCAGAATAATGAAAAGGCCTTCAGCAAAATCCAAACATTTTTTAACCTGGGAGGCTATCGAAGTAATAAATCAAAATCCGAGACATTGCTTTTTAATGCTCAAGATTCAATCTTGCCAGATGAGATGCAAACTAATTATCGGACCCCTCAACTTATCAGATATCTAGCATCTATGTCACTCAAAACATGTCTGACCTTTGCTCTGTGAACTATCTCCCCACTCTTAAGAAAGCACAGGCTCTTATGCTTAAATGGCAGAATTCATCTTTGACGATAATTGGCTGCATTGCCTTAACCAAAATGATGATAATACCTCTATTCTTATTTATATTCTCTAACATTATGATCAAGGCTCCCCAAAAGTTTTTAAAGGATCTCAATGTAATATTACGTGAATTTATTTGGCCAGATAAAAAACCTTCCAGCTCAGCTCAGCTCAGCTGACTTTAGAGGACCGTGGCCTAGCTTTACACCATTTAAAAAAGTATTAGGAGGTGACCTACATAGATTGGATTGTAAGTGCTTCTTCTACGTACCATGTTGACTCGAACTTCTTCTTGAAAACAACATTCATCTATCTCATTTTCTTAAAATACCACAGCTTCTGAAACATACCAGATATAAGATCCCAAACCTTCTCTGGTCCAGAGGTGTAGAACTCCAACAAAGCTATCATTTTACTGGAATCTGGGGTTGGGAAAGCTTCAGGACTTCCTAGTAAGTGAGAGTGTCATATCATGGGCACAATTCAAAAGTAGCAATCCAGCTATTCCAGCACACGCAAGCTTTTTATATTTCCAGATATTTCACTTTATCCAATCAATGGGTTCTCTAGGTCACTATCCAGCTGAATCACTATCTTTCAGAATTCCACAAGCCATGTATGTGGGTTCAGAAACGGACAGGGGTTGGTAACTGGTACGGTATCCTTCTAGAAGAACTGCCCGCTAAAGCTCTCCCTCCCGCACTAAGCAGAATAGCAGCTGCTACAGCTTGCTTGATTGATCCACAGACATGGAAGCATTATAATAACTATGGGGGTAATTCCAACTCTGGCGGGCGGCTACTGCCGTCCGCCAGGCGGAAACCGCCATTTGGCCGCCACGCGGCCAAAATTCCGCAGCCCCCATTCTGATATTCCTGCTGGGCCGGCGGGCGCTAACCAAGTTAGCGCCCGCCGGCCCAGCGAGAATGAGGCCGCAACACAGGAGCCGGCTCCGAATGGAGCCGGCGGTGTTGCGGCGGTGCGACGGGTGCAGTTGCACCCGTCGCGCTTTTCACTGTCTGCCATGCAGACAGTGAAAAGCAGGCCGGGGCCCTGTTAGGGGGCCCCTGCACTGCCCATGCCAGTGGCATGGGCAGTGCAGGGGCCCCCAGGGGCCCCCAGGACACCCATTACCGCCAGCCTCTTCCTGGTGGTGAAAACCGCCAAAAACAGGCTGACGGTACGGGGGTCAGAATCCCCAGGGCAGCGCTGCCCTGGTGGATTCTCCCAGCCGGGGCAAAAACTGCGGATGACCGCCGGCCCCGGCAATCCGACCGCGGCTCTACCGCCGCGGTCGGAATGGGGATTGAAGCACCGCCAGCCTGTTGGCGGTGCTTCTGTCATTCGTGGCCCTGGCGGTCCAAGACCGCCAGGGTCAGAATGACCCCCTATTTCTCCAAAGCCTTAAGAGGCGCAAATTTTAAAAGAATGTCATTCTTCCCAAAGTGGATGCTTTACTATACTCCCGCACAACTTAATAAGATGGTTCCATCAATTCCAAGCAACTGCTTCTGCTGTCATTGTGAGGGTGGGGATTGGCTGCATGTCTGTTATCTTTGCTCTGTTGTCACTAATTTTTGGGTCCAAATTTTCAAATCAATTAGTTTGAAACTTCAGGTGGCGTTAACGCCAGAACTGTTGGGGCACTCTTTGGCATATCTAATCATCCTGGGCTGTCCAAATGCGGAAAGCAATACTTCTTTTTTGCAACATTGATTGCGAAATCCCTGATCTTACTACAATGGAGGACACCCCTAGCTCCATCATATGATCTCTGGGAAAAGAAAATGAGAGCAGTCCAAGCTAAAGAATTTCTGTATGCACAAAGAATCGGGGCCACAAAGAAGTATCATTCTGTTTGGTAAAAGACTTCTTCATCTTCAGTTTGATCTCAATCCAATCCAATGTATAATGATTTAGCACGTCTTCATGAATTATCAGATTATTATCAGTATGTAAAAGAAGCGCATGAAAACTCAGCACTATGTATTGATCTTTATACATATTTTGTAATAATGATTTGTAATCTCGAAGTTTTAATGTCATACCTGCTCGTTTATGGTTAATAAAACATATTTATTTTTTTAAAGAAAGCAGTACACGGAGCTAGTGAGAAGACTAGACAGTAGTTATTAACCCCTTCGCTGCCAGGCTTTTTCCCCCTCCTGTGCCAGGCCTTTTTTTGGCTATTTGGGGCAGTTCGCGCTTAGGCCCTCATAACGTTTTGTCCACATAAGCTAGCCAAGCCAAATTTGCGTCCTTTTTTTCCAACAGCCTAGGGATTCTAGAGGTACCCAGACTTTGTGGGTTCCCCTGAAGGAGGCTAAGAAATTAGCCAAAATACAGTGAAAATGTCGTTTTTTTTTAAAGAAAATGGGAAAAAGTGGCTGCAGAAGAAGGCTTGTGGTTTTTCCCCTGAAAATGGTATCAACAAAGGGTTTACGGTGCTAAAATCACCAGCTTCCCACCTTTCAGGAACAGGCAGACTTGAATCAGAAAACCCAATCTTTCAACACAAATTTGGCATTTTACTGGGACATACCCCATTTTTACGATTTTTTGTGCTTTTAGCCTCCTTCCAGTCAGTGACAGAAATGGGAGTGAAACCAATGCTGGATCCCAGAAACCTAAACATTTCTGAAAAGTAGACAACATTCTGAATTCAGCAAGGGGTAATTTGTGTAGATCCTACAAGGGTTTCCTACAGAAAATATCTGAAAAAGAAAAATATTTAAATTGAGGTGAAAAAACAGCAATTTTTCTCTACGTTTTACTCTAACTTTTTCCTGCAATGTCAGATTTTTTAAAGCAATATACCGTTACATCTGCTGGACTCTTCTGTTTGCGGGGATATATAGGGCTTGTAGGTTCATCAAGAACCCTAGGTACCCAGAGCCAATAAATGAGCTGCATCCTGCAGTGGGTTTTCATTCTATACCGGGTATACAGCAATTCATTTGCTGAAATATAAAGAGTGAAAAATAGCTATCAAGAAAACCTTAGAATTTCCAAAATTGCCACAATATAAGTGTTGAGAAGCAGTGGTTATTTGCACATCTCTGAATTCCGGGGTGACCATACTAGCATGTGAATTACAGGGCATTTCTCAAATAGATGTCTTTTTTACACACTCTCTTATATTTGGAAGGAAAAAATGTACAGAAAGACAAGGGGCAATAACACTTGTTTTGCTATTCTATGTTCCCCCAAGTCTCCCAATAAAAATGATACCTCACTTGTGTGGGTAAGCCTAGCGCCCGCGACAGGAAATGCCCCAAAACACAACGTGGACACATCACAATTTTTGACAGAAAACAGAGGTGTTTTTTGCAAAGTGCCTACCTGTAGATTTTGGCCTCTAGCTCAGCCGGCACCTAGGGAAACCTACCAAACCTGTGCATTTTTTAAAACTAGAGTCCTAGGGGAATCCAAGATGGGGTGACTTGTGGGGTTCTGACCAGGTTATGTTACCCAGAATCCTTTGCAAACCACAAAATGTGGCCAAAAAAAACACTTTTTCCTCTCATTTCGGTGACAAAGTTCTGGAATCTGAGAGGAGCCACAAATTTCCTTCCACCCAGCGTTCCCTCAAGTCTCCCAATAAAAATGGTACCTCACTCGTGTAGGTAGGCCTAGCGCCCACGAAAGGAAATGGCCCAAAACACAACGTGGATACATCACATTTTTTCACAGAAAACAGAGGTGTTTTTTGCAAAGTGCCTACCTCTGGATTTTGGCCTCTAGCTCGGCCGGCCCTAGGGGGGGCAAAAATGGCCTAAAATAAATTTATCCCCCCAACCCTACCCCCGGGAGCGACCCTTGCCTACAGGGTCGCTCCCCTTGCGTGACATTGGCACAAAAAAAAAATCCCCGGTGCCTAGTGGTTTTTGCCCCCTTGGGGGCAGATTGACCTATGGGGGGCAGAAATGGTCTAAATACAATTTGCCCCCCAGGGGTGCGACCCTTGCCTAATGGGTCGCTCCCCATCTCTAAAAAAACAAACAAACAAAAATAAAGCACAAAAAAAAATGGCCCTGGCGTCTAGAGGTTTCTGCTCCCCCGGGGGGCAGAAATTAGCATCCTAATAACAATAGGCAGATCTGCCCCCAGGGGCTGAAATGGCCTAAAATAAATTCCCCCCTCACCCCCCCCAACCCTCCCCCGGGAGCGACCCTTGCCTATGGGGTCGCTCCCCTTGCGTGACATTGGCGCAAAAAAAAAATCCCCGGTGCCTAGTGGTTTCTGCCCCCTTGGGGTCAGATTGACCTATGGGGGGCAGAAATGGTCTAAATACAATTTGCCCCCCAGGGGTGCGACCCTTGCCTAATGGGTCGCTCCCCATCTCTAAAAAAACAAACAAACAAAAATAAAGCACAAAAAAAAATGGCCCTGGCGTCTAGAGGTTTCTGCTCCCCCGGGGGGCAGAAATTAGCATCCTAATAACAATAGGCAGATCTGCCCCCAGGGGCTGAAATGGCCTAAAATAAATTCCCCCCTCACCCCCCCCCAACCCTCCCCCGGGAGCGACCCTTGCCTATGGGGTCGCTCCCCTTGCGTGACATTGGCGCAAAAAAAAAATCCCCGGTGCCTAGTGGTTTCTGCCCCCTTGGGGTCAGATTGACCTAAAATCGGCCGATCTGCCCCCAAGGGGGGCAGAAATGGTCTAAATACAATTTGCCCCTCAGGGAAGCGACCCTTGCCTAATGGGTTGCTCCCCATCTCCCATCTCCAAACAAACAAACAAAAAAAATACACAATTTTTTTTTTTGCCCTGGCGCCTAGAGGTTTCGCCTAATAACAATAGGCCAATCTGCCCCCAGGCCTAAAATAAATTGACCCCCCCAACCCCCCAGCCCGGGATCGCTCCCCCTGCGTGACATTGGCGCAAAAAAAGAAATCCCCGGTGCCTAGTGGTTTCTGCCTAAATACAATTTTCCCCTCCAGGGGAGCGACCCTTGTCCAAGGGGTTGCTCCCCATCTGTAAAACAAAAACAAACAAAAAATCCCCGGTGCCTAGTGGTTTCTGCCCCCCCCTTGGGGCAGATCGGCCTAATCAAAATAGGCTGATCTGCCCCCCAGGGGGGCAGAAATGGCCTAAAATAAATGTCCCCCCCCACAGGGGAGCGACCCTTGCCTAAGGGGTCGATCCCCTTGCGTGAAATTCACGTAAAAAACAACAACTCCCTGGTGTCTAGTGGTTTCTCTTAAAAATAGGCCAATCTACCCCCAAGGGGGGCAGAAATGGCCTAAATATAATTTGCCCCCTAGGGGAGCGACCCTTCCCTAAGGGGTCGCTCCCCACCTCCAAAAAAAAATAAAAAATTATCCCTGGTGCCTAGAGGTTTCTGCTCCCTTATTCCAATTTAAAAAAAATAATCCCTGGTGTCTAGTGGGCGTTTCAAAAGCCGGATTGCTTTGCAATCCGGCTTTTGAAATGCTCAGAGAGACTTCAAAGGGAAGGAAATTCCTTTCCTTCCCTTTGAAGCCTCTCTGGGCCTCCCCCACGTGATCGAAAGAGAAATGCTTTGCATTTCTCTTTCAATCGCACTGGAAGCTGAGCTTCCAGCGCGATGGGAGGAGGCCCTCTGTGATTGTCAGCGTGCGATGCGCGCTGACGTCACGGGGGTTGGGGGGAGTCAGGGGTGGAAGGGGAAGGGCTTCCCCTTCCATCCCTGCCTTGGTGGGGTGGGTGGGGAGCACATGATTCCCGGGAACCGGTGCCTTGGACGAGATCACCTCATCCAAGGCACCGTAGGGGTTAAATAGCAACAGAAATGTATGTGATAAGATTGACTTTCAACAACAAACTGAGAGTGAAAACACTGGGGAATCCCGAAATATGATAATTCTGTAGGTGATCTTATCGGTCAGAAGCTGAAGGTCACATATAGATCAAGCCCCATATGCTTAAGGACAATTTGGTAAAGAATGATATGGTGATTAGGAAAGTGAATATGACAGAACTGAAGTGCTTCTTCATCTGTGGCAAGTGTAATGCATGTAATGAAGTAAGAATGTGAACAAATTTGAGGGACCTCATGGGAGGGGGAATAGAAGGATGCAACAATTCATTACCCATGGCTCTGGCACTGGTGAGAAATAGAATAATTTTCTATGCATGTATGTAGATTTATGGTATTTCTATATTACAACATTAGCCAATGGCAGCATAGTTTTATCTATAGATGGTCAAAGACTGGCAAAGGAGAGAAGAGAAATGTGAGTTGTGGATGGCTAATGGATTGTGATATAGAACTTATTAAAAAAGGGAGACTATAACATGTTCCTAAATTGGAGTTATGCTGGGGTTGTCTCAATAAATACAGGATGTTGTTTCAGATCCAGGAATGGAAAACGCCTACTGTCTTGTTTTTTTCACACTTCTTAGACCACATTCTAATGGTGCCGTGGGTGCAGTTGTACAGAAAACCACAAAAGACGGTGAACAAGATAAGCAGGGCTACCGGTCATGATTACTTTGTAATTGATGCAGCTGGTTTTAAAGATGATGCTGTTTTTTTTTTGGCAATGTGTTCCTTGAGGGTGAGAATGGTGTCCAGAGTGAATTGAAGTGACTAGGCATTCAGTAGCTGAAGTGCCAATAATAAGGGCAAACCCAGTCCGGTGTTTCTTGTGCTCTGGTTTAGGTGGGATCTGGCTTGGCAGTTCAGGCTGACCTGTTCGCACGAGGAACAGGGTAAAGACGGATTTGCACATGACTGGATCTAAACTAAGGTGGCATGGTGGGCAGGCAAAAACAATGGATTGGGATCAGTGGCTGAGATTAATTCGAGCATTTCATCCATCACCTTGTTGTTTTAGCATTTGCCACCCTAAGTGCAGTGGGTATGCCCAGACTTGATTCCCGGGCTCACTGTGCCACTGGAACCTAGCTGTAGCCCCTTGAAGAGCCCATAAGTGTGAAAATGGTCCTGGTTTGTTTGTGTTCCAGAAGACCTTGCCTGGTGGCTCGGGCTGGACTGTTCTCATGATGAACAGGGTAAAAACTGAACTGCACATGACTGTGTCCAACCTACAGTGGCATGTGCAAAAAACAGTGGTTTGGGATGTGGCTCGAGCTATTGCAAGTGGCTGAGAATAATTCAATAATTCAAGCATTCCATCCATGACCTTGCTGTTTTTGCATTTGATCCCCTAAGTGCTCTGGATGTGCCCAGACGTGGGTCCTGGGCTCATTGTGCCACTGGATTCAAGCTATACCTGGCTGAAGAGCCCCTAGCAAAGGTAAAACAAGTTTTGGGTTGCTTGTGTTCTGGCTCTGGAAGAACCTGGCCTGGTCATTGGGGCTTGGCTGTTCCCATAAGAAATAGTGTAAAGACTGATTTCCACATGGCTGGGTCGAACTGAGATGACATGGTGGGTGGAAAATGATGGATTGGAATGTGGCCTGAGCGATTGCCAGTGGCTGAGAATAATTCATGAATTCCATCCATCACCTGGTTGTTTTGCACATCCAGGTTTAATACTGAAGAAGAAATGTCTATTAATTTGGGTTAGATTGTTGTTACTATTTGCTGTTAAAGTTGATGGCATAGTGAAGTAACTGAGATAGTTATGAGTTTTTAATGTGATTTAAAGTTTTGCATAGAGGGAGGAGAGGAATGGATTCTCTTCTTTGAATGGAATTTTGGGTGGTTAGAAATTTACTCCCACTGCTACCAAGGTTTAAATTTGTGTTTGTTGGCTTAAGGAATAACCAGATTTTGATTAAAATAGAAGATATATTTTTTGATAACATGAGCCAGAGTCAGGCATTTAATTTACTTTTCGAATGTTGATTATTCTTTAATAATATATCAGCTTTGATGTATGCAACTTACAAAGAAGGATATTTGACCGGGTAGGGCACTGGTAGTTGCTCAAACTGTTGTGTTTGGGAAAAATATTTTTGCAATTAATTTTTAAGGTCACTAGAGATGTGATATATGACATTCAGAACCACTAAACCAGGCCAGTGGGGTTCTATAAGGTATACAGCATAGCGTTTACAATTAGAAGGCATTAACACATCAAATATGTCAATTTTAAAACTGTATGGAATTTGACAAGCAACTGAAATCATACTGACCACTGGGAAGCTGAGGCTGATTACATGATTGTATCTTAATCTCAGAAATACATTGGATATTACTACATTTAGAGATTTCAGATCTTGATATTTTACAACCTGTACCAGCCTAACAGTCTATTAACATTTGGACATGGTTTAACAGCATAATTCAACACCATAAAGTTATCTAATGCACTTTAATAGCATTATAGTGTCATGTGTGTGCACCTGAAAGTTCAAGTTCAAGCAGCTAGATAAATAAACAAAATGATCACAGCTGCATGGAGGGCAAGCATCTTTTTGTGGAAGCCTACAAGAGCTGTCCCTTTGTAATGATACTCACATAATTGTCTGGCGACAGCTAGGCTGTCTAAATAGACCATAAAAATTGTGATTGAACAGAATTACACCAAATTCATCAGAAAGATCTTTGTTGAGAAAGTTAGCTTTTTCTGATTTGGTGTAAATCCGTTATTGTGAAACTATTGCGATATCTGGATAATTGGTCCTCCAGAAGTCCTGTTGTACTCCTGTGGTACAGTTAGTTTAAAAAATAAAGCATTGTGATTTTCCGAGAGGGCTTTTTCCTGATGCTCCCTTCTACCCTGAGGGAGCAGTACTGGTTCCGCAGGACTGGGTAATCTGGCTGGCTGCAACAAAGAGCAGAAATGTTGCAACCACCATCTCAGGACTTGGGGACCCCATCCTGTTTTTTGGAAATAAATGAAATACAAGGGGGTAGGCTAGGAGTACTCTAACCCCCCCCCCCCGCCAAAATAAATTTAAAAAAAAGCTTGTGCAGTGGACATTGAGGTATTCCTGCAGAACCCAGCATGGCCAGCCCGCGTGACACAGTAGGACAGTAGTTGGAGCTGCATTACTGTGAGAATACGCAAGCATCAACAAGTGACTCTTGCGTGGTCTTGTGGTACCGCGGGTGGCACTTCAGCTGCGGTACCACAGGAGTACCACAGTACTGAAAAAATAAATTTATTTAAAAAACAAGTAAAATGTGGAGTGGGGCTCTGTGGGTGGTTGGCCGCTCCCTGGGGGGTTGCCACTCCTGGGTGCAGACCCTGGCTAAAGTTATGCCTAGTGAGCAAGTTGCATGAATATGATAAAAAAAGTCTAGACATTTGTTGAAAAAAAAAGTTAAAGTGACTTTATAGTTAGGCATGTTAATACGTTTTCACTTTATATTAAAAACCTAGAAATTTACTGAAAACACAAAGGTTACAGTGAAATCATACTTTGGTGCTATCAAAGTATTTTAGCATATGTTTAAAAAAAAAACCTAGAAATTAACTGAAAAAAAGATTAAAGTGGCATTATTATTAGGTCTTGTAATATTATGAACAATAGTGTTTAAAAAACAAAAAACACTGAATTTCACCAGTTATACTTCTACTGATCAATCTAATTATAACTTGAGCCCCTAACAGGCACTGCTTATGACCTCTCATATTGCCTCACATTTGACATGTTAAATGACATCATTGACGACATCTCAATGACATCATTGATAACATCACTGAACACAACACTGATGACATCATCCAGGATACTGATCAGCAAATAGAAACAGTGTAGTACTGGAGACAAGTCTCATTCAGAAAGGTAAAAAGTGTATGTTGCACACTTTAGCCACGAATGAAGGTTTAGTGCAAGCTAACTATAACTTCACCTTAACCTTTGTTTTTCCAGTGAATATACATATATATATATATATATGTATACATATATATATATATATATATATATATATATTCACTGAGAAAACAGTGGCATTGCAGGGGTGTTACAATAAGGTTCACGTTTTACCCACACAAAACCATAGAAATTCACCAGTTAAAGTTATACTTATGTTAAGAAAACTTTGGCCCAAAGTTACTTAACGGCACAAGTTATAGTTTCTTCAGATAAGTATAACTATAAGTATAACCATAACTGCTGAAAACATAGACACATAGATCAGCTCTTGCAATGAACTGTCCCTGTGCAGGTAAAGAGGAAGAATTCTATACATCATGATTCACAGCTTTCCTTAGCTCATTAGCTGAATGGATGTTAAATGTTGGCTGATCCATATCTTACAACAACCAAAAGCTAATGGGATGGGTTAATATTTTGTCTCTGGTTGTAGAGGTGATATAAGCTCTGGCAAAACAGCTAATGCTCGCTCTAGCCACACATATAAATGCTTTTCATTCTTCTAGTATGCAATAACAGACATACTGGAATGCCCTTCTTTTTAAATGCATACTGCTTCAATAAAATGTTCATTCCTCCTTTCCATGTAAATTATTGATAATATTTGATGGCTTTAATTTTCTACCCCTCTTTTCTCAAGCCTCATGCTGAAGAACTCGGCTGCAAATGGAAAGTTCAATTCCTTGTGCAAATGCAATTACAATAACAGCCCCATTATACTTAGTAGGCTACTGAGACCTAAATAGGGGACTAACTGCTGTTATCTACTATTTGGCAAGTTTAATAAAAAACACTTTTTAGCTAAGGATTGTTAGTCATTCTTGCTATTAAAACTCAAAAGGAGTGCACATATTTTTGCATTTATCAGCTTCAGATGTGGTTGTACGGTAACAGTCGTCCATGCAATATCCCCACATAATTTTAAGGCCACTATCTAATGAAGAGTATTTGATTCAACTTCCATTGAGTTGGAAAGTGGGAGATTAGTGCTTCCTCAGGCCTCCCCTCTAACCTCTACCATGAATCCGTGTTTGAAATTCTCCCCATGTTTAGGCTAAATGTGCTGTAACTGGATTTATATTCCTTACAAAATATATACCGTGATAATTAAGTGGAGGGTGATTTTAAAACAATTTAAGTTAATTTACTTCAACTGCAAGGTATTACACCTAACATATTGTAGTCAAATGTTAAAATTGGAGGGGGAAACCAGTCAGTAAAAACTTTTGCCCTTGCACCTCACAAAACTGATGGTGGAAAACGCCTACCCTTGACCAAACTGTCAACTAACAAGTTTACTCATGATCCCTAACCCAATCCCAGTGGTGGGCCCTCTCTCATTTCTGGACTTGCATGCCAGTGCATAATATATGGTATCTCTAGATGACTCAACTGATGGTAGCCCCCTCCCTTAATAAGCTGCAACAATATTTCTTCCAGCTAATACTCAGTATGAGCTCACGTGAGAACTGCGGATGCTTTTTTGTTGCTGCACAGCAGTCACCTGAAAGCCTGGCCCAGAGCCACAGGGCAGAAAATAAATTGTGCAGCTTTTATTTATTTGTGTGCATGTTGACACACAGTACGCACATGATGTCTGCGCCCTACAGTCTATGACAGCATGTCAGTGCCACCTAACACCATTAACAAAGAACCATGGCAGATATGGGTGTGTTCTGGCCCTTGTCAGGCTTCTTTTCCTGACACCTAACTAAAATAAAGAAGATTTGTTTGGACACACTGGTGGGAAAACATGATATTCATAAAATGTCTGACATCAGGAGGATGGAGATTTTCTCATCAGGATGTGAGAACGAAGGAGGAGAGGCCTTTCCTACAGCTGATCTGAAGCACAAGTATGTGTACAAGAAGATGCTTCCAGAAATGCTGTCCATAGTCTGGATGAATATAGGATTCCTGTGAATGACTTCCCTTCAGCTTCTACTGAACAGGTACTGAGACAGTTAGTGAAATCTCAGACACTTACTAATTCACTAACATGTAATGTATATGATCTTAAGACCTAGACAGGATCATTTGTTTAATGCTCTTTGTGCAAACTATATCATTTGGAGGAAATGGAGAGGGAAATCAAAGAAACAATGCCAGTGAATTCTTTGGTAGCCAGTTTTGTGGGTCACTCTTTCATTGTGGAAGAAAACATGATCGAGACCCCAACCAACAAAAAGTCAGATTTGTCCTTAAAGAATATGCAGGAGCTAATTTGTCTATGCCAGCTGGAATTTGTGGGGCATATAAACTCAATTTAGGCTTTCAGACTTTAAAGAGCTGTTTAAATTCAAAGCAGTTCAGGAGGGAAAGGAATGTTTATCTTTATTTGAAAATTTGGAGAAGCAAATTTTGATCATGTCAGATATCTATGTTAACGCGGTAAGAGCAGCGGATTTGCCAGGAGCGGTGATAGCAGCTCAGAGGAATGTGTACCTGAGAGACAGGCATACAGATTATGTGCAGAAGAATGCTGCTTTCCGTATGCCTTTTGAATGTACTAAGCTTTCAGAGCCAGAATTAAATGAAAAACGTCATAGAAAAATTTGAGGAGAAGAAACTTTCCTCTTCATTTAGACAGCTGCAATCTGACTTGCCCTCACCTGCTAGCTTTAAATCAAATGGGTCATCAATTAGACAGCCTTCAAGACATAAGTGTATTTATGGTGGAAAAAGGCAAAGGAGAAAACCCTTTAAGGTGCATCTTGAGAACAAAAGCAGATATTTACCTCCAGGAAAGTCACAGAGATCCTGACTGTGCGGAGAATGGCCAAGGATGGCCAGCTGGAGGAAGGAATGCTCACTTCCTGGAAGTTTGAAAGCAATCTACTTCAGACCCCTAGGTTCTACAAATAGTGGAGACAGGCTATAGGATAGAGTTCCTTTCAACTCCTCTGGAAAATGGGACCATGAATACGCAAAACCAATCTAAGAAACAATCGATGCACTGAAGGCATCATTAATTAGCAAGAACTCAATAAATAAAGATTGCAGAATAAGAACTGGGAAGAGGCATCTACTCAATGAGGTTTCTGGTTCTAAAAGTAATAGCATTCTGACTGGTAATAAACTTAAAGGAAGTGAAAAAATTGATAAAGAATATCCATTTCAAGTTGGAGACCATTCAAAAGCTTCTACCTCTGATCCAGAGTATATTATGGTGACACTGGATCTGATGGATACATATTTCCACATCTCAATTGCAGCTGAACTCCCAAAATAGCTCAGACTCTTCACTTGCTGCATCCATTTGGTATCAAATCTGCCCTAACAGTCTTTACAAAGATGACGGCCCCTTTGGTAGCTTTAATTCATTGTTAGGTTCTTCAAGTTTTCCTGTATCTGGACTATTGGCTTTTGGTAGGTAAATCAGAGGGGGAGACTCTAAGAGGGCAAAAATCAAGGATCATTGTCTATATAATTATAGACTCATCTTGAGCTTGCAAAGTGTCATCTGACTCCACCTCAAGAGCGGACTTCTGTAGGGGGTATAGTTCAACATGGTTTATCTTCCACAAAACAGAGCAGAGAGACTAATACAGACCTTACGTCTTGTGCTGAAACAGAAATAAGTATCAGTACAACTCTGGATGAGAGTACAAGGACAAATGGCAGTTTGTGTATTTCACAACATAACACACAAGACCTCTTGTAACTCATGTACTGACATTCTGGAAACCATTATATACCTCATAAGACAAGAAAATCCCAGTGACAAGACACATCTCAATCCAACTCCTGTGCTCAGGGCATTTTCCTTGACCAAGGAGTTTCATTTAAATCCCTATTCCCCATATATCCTAACAAGGAATGTCATTCTAACAGGGTGGGATACAACTCAGGTAAACCACACAGCTCAGGGAAGATGGTCTATAAAACAGAAACTGCAATCTTCAAATTTAAGGGAACTGAGAAGCCTTAAAGAATTTCTAGGACATTTTGACAGAATATCAAGTCCTGATTCGTACAAAAAGTAAGTAGAGGTGGCATATATCAACAGGCAGGGGTATCACAATCTTAGTTCCTTTATCTGGTAGCAGGAAAGATAGAAGATTAGGTACAGAGGTGCCTCCTATCTATTTCAGCAACTTTCATCAGAGGTATGATCATTTCCAAGGGGATGTTTTGAGCAGGAGGTTTCTAACATCCAGTGGGCTGTGTCTCCTATGAGTAGCATTCAGGGAGATATATCACAGATTAGGGAACCTTTCTTTGACTTGTTTTCTGTTCCCACAACTGTCAGCTGGAGACTTTCTGTGTAAAGTTTCCAACTTCAGGGGCATGAGGGATGGATGCACTGGTGATCCAATGTGCTCACAAACTTTCTGCCTTACTCATTTTCCTTTAATTGCCAAACTTTTATTGAAGGTTCAGAGGGGAAAGGCAGAGATCATGTAGTGCTCCCTTACTTGCCAAGAAGATAATGGTTCCCTCTTCTGTCAATGACTTTTTTACATACTTGAAAAATTCCCCTGATTCACTCACCCCTGGTACACTAGGATTCTCCTTCACCATATCACTTGGCTCAATTGGTTTGGAGAAAGGGTATGGCTAATAAATAAAGAAGCACTAAACGATCTGACCTCTGTACTCCAACAATCTATGCATCTGTCTACTTCAACAGCAGATTCTAGAAATTGGAAACATTTTCAGAAATGGTGCTCAGAGAAACACATTCCCTCCATAGATTGTGAGAATGGAGTGCTCTGTCAGTTTTTGCTACATGGTTTCATCAAAGGTTTGGTAGTTGCAGTGTTAAGAGATCTATGGGCCGTGATTAGAGCATTTATAGAGCCTTGTGGAGGTTTTCTGGATAATGCAAGTCTAGGATTCAGACTACTTAGAAGTTTGTGTATTTCTACACCTTTCGTCCCTCCTTGTGACTTACCTTTGGCTCTTAAAGCTTTGTAAGGTTTTCCCTTTGATCCATTAACCTTGGGAGATGTAAGTGGCTATATTGAAGGTGGTTTTCCTTGTGGTCATCACGTCAGCCAGGAGAATTATTGCGCAGACCCCCAGGTTTAAGACTTTTGAAGTATGGCATTATATTAGGAACTAATCCTGCATTTCTGACTGAAGTTCCTTCTTTGCTTCATAGGGAACAGGAAATCTCATTTTTTCTCTAAACCTTCTTCTCAGGAGGAAAGTTTACTTAATTCTTGGATTCGTGGATGTAAAGAGACCAGCATTGATGTATTTGGCCTATACCAAGTGTTACAGGAGGACAGATCATTTGTTATCTTTGATAGAGTTAACCAGGATAATAAAGGCTCTGTTATTACATGAGTTTAGGACATCTACCATTTCTGCAAGATCATCCCTATATTTTATGCCTTTTGCTAAACCCTATATTTTGTGCTGTCTTTAGAACTCAATGCACTTTAAACCTGCTAACTAGTGCTCCCCCTTTAAACATGAGTGAATGTGCATATTCCTAATTGTTATATTTAACTTAAATCCTTAGTGTATGGTACAAGCTGTACCCAGGATTTGGAAGTTAAATGCTGATAGTGGGTCTGCAGCATCAAATGTTCCATCCACTACAGTGGTAGTGCAGAAATGGCTTCCGGCCTACCCTGTTTAGCCTGACTGTAGAAGTGTAAAAACTGAAATTCAACCTGTCAAAATAAACCCCTATGTAGCCCACAAGTTAGATTGCATGTTATTTAAAAGTAGGACAAGTAGAATGTTACAGTGACTAGCACCCAAAAACTATCTTTCATAAAGCAGGCCTAACGTCCTATGTAGTAAACCAGAGTACAGATTAAAAATCCGAATTCTGTATCTCGAGAATGGGATTAGCTAGAAAAACAACTGAACAACTACATTTAATTGTTACTAAAATCTGTGAGTATGGTGAAGTGAGATTTTTAAAGAAAAGTGACTTTTAGAAAGTTACCTTTTGGCTAAATTCACATTTGCTCTCCCACTTCTGCCAACCAGTGACTAACACATGAATAGGTATGAAAAAGGTGTGAACTTCCTCCCAGAGAAAAACAATAGGCTGACTTGGATGGGCAGAGGTAACTCATCTAAACCTTCAAAAATTTGAAGGGAGTGGATTAGGAGTATCCTTTTTGACATTACAGTGTAAAATCCAGCGTAGATGTCAAATTATGCTGGATGGTCTGCTAGCTTTACATATAACACTTTGAGGCACACTTGAAAGAAAGGGAATTGGGATACCAAAACAATTATTGTGTAACCTCTGTCTGATTGCCAAAAATCCTACTTTTGTTTTACCAGGCTTCTGTCTCTCAGTTTTACATATGACGTCTGTCTCTCGGTTTTACATATAACACCAGGGAAGCACTTGAAAAGAAGGGAAACGGGATGCCAAAACAGTTCCTGTGTATCCACTGTCTGCTTTCTGGAACACCCTACTTTTGTTCTATCAGACTTCTGTTTCTGGGTTTATTGTGGGTACAGTGACTACCCCACACTGGATAGTGTTAGATGTGGGAAAACACTGAAATTACCACTCCCAGACACATAACCACAGCCCTCAGAGCCCAGGTTTAGTGTAGTTGAAGATGTCCGCCATCTAGAAAATGCCCAAAGTAGATAGGGTTGGACCTGGGAACATATACCCCATTGCTTGGTACGAACTCAAGGGGTCATTATCACCCGTTAGCTCACTCTGGACATAAATGTGATCTCCAGGTAGTCACTTCAGAATACTTCTGGACAAGAGGAAAAACAAAAGAGGACTGGACCTGCTATCTGTAAGCAGGGAAGAGCCCCGACAGCCCAAATATTTATTTTGATCTTCACATGCTCTGTCTTGTATCCAGGACAAAGAAGTGGACTCCAAGTGGCAGTTGGCTGATCTTCTGTTCAAGTTACAGGGATATAACAAGCTACAAGAGGCCTGTCTTGCAAATGTCCAGCTGATCAGTGACACACAGACCTTGACTGGACCCTATTATTGGTCGCTGCCTGACACGCTGTGAGTCTCTAAGTTCCTCCCTGGATGTCCTTGGTGGGGACTTCAGAAAAGTACTCCTGTGATTGATTGGGACTTAAAGGACAAGGGGCCTGATTTAGATCTTGTCGGTTGCACCACCAAGACATGTCAGACCCGAAAAGACCTCCAAGTCAAAGGTCTTCTGCCCTGCTGCATTTAGATGTATTGCAGCTGATCCAAAGACCACCGTAATGGAGTCCACTCTGTTGCACAAGCTGCATCCCACTGAAGAGTAGGCATTCCGTTGCTGTTTGACGGTGGGATCCTGCCAACCTATTTAAATCATGCTATCTCGCTGGCAGTGTTTCAGTGGTGGTCCCAGGGTGGCGGGAGTCCGTCTTGGGACCTGTTCAGCATAGTATTATGGCTGTGGCTATTGGTTGGTTGCTAGTAGCCCACACCTGTTGTGTATTGGACAATTGAGAACACCTGTAAAACACACTATAAAACACATTCCATTTCAGACCATGATCCTTTGCCATCACAATGCAGAAGAACAGTCAGCCAGCAGATTTTAAACCCAGGAGACTGTTTTTTTTTTTTTTTAACTGTGTTCCTCCCCCTCTGTGTTTTTATGTTAATTTTACTTTCTATCATTATCCTTCCTTTTTTTGGCCACTATAGTTTTTTTAGCAAACATTCTCAATCGCAGGGAGGAGAAATCCCTGGTTTTCAGTCGGAGAATTGTCTGTCATGGTAGATGAAATCATAAGAGTAGGGCCACAATTGTTTGGAGCACAAGTACAAAATACAGCCATATTTCAGAAGAGGTAAATGTGGTCCAGAATAATTGACTGCGTGAATGCTGTAGCTAACAATCTGCGCACACAAGAGATGATTAGGAAGAAGTGGAATGACCTGCAGGGGAAAGTCCGTTCACAGGCCTCCAAGCATCACCTGGAGCCCTGAAGGACCGGTGGTGGTTATCCACACCTCCCCATTACAACTCATTCTCTGGGAAGAGGTCTTGCAAGTCCTGCATGCTGAAGGCTTGACTGGAATCCCTGGTGGAGTGGCGTCTGATAAGTTACACTTAGGAATGTCTCAACAGTCACAAATGGAGTCTTGCCCTTAAGTTTGATGCTTAGATTGCTTTAACTCCCTTAGCAAAACAGATATATCTCAACTGGACTCCACAAAATATCTTGTTTCATACCAGTTCCTAGCATCATGGTTATACCTTTCCTTTTAACAATATGTATAGTCAGTTTGTGTGTTGTTCCCATGGATCACCCTTGCATTTTCTCTGCCCTCTTGCTTTCTATCAATTTATGTTGTTATTCTCTCTAAACAGGTCCAAAACTCCATCAACTTCCACAAGAAAGTATAGTGTTTCTAAGTGGCGTTTTAGCCTTTTCACATAATGCCAGTATATGTGTGTACATGTTGCAAATGTGTGTTCATCTTCAGTATAGTCATTGAAATAGATATGTGTAACTCACTTTTCAAACCAAGTGTTGTCTATGGTGTCAACAGATGACTACAGCTACCATGATAGCATGTTTTTGGATCTGCAAAACAATAGTGCAATGTAATGTTATTCAACCTTCTTTTACTTCTATATGTCCACAAATCTCAAATACTAGTGCATTTGATAGTCACCATGTCATGCTATGGATTAAAATGTCATTTCCTGAAATGGTCCAGTACTTTAATCTGCTCACCACTGTGTTGGGCAGAATGTCTGCTACACATGACAAACAATTCTGGAATAACAATTTAGAATTTCAGGACATCTGTACAATGTCAGCACTAGAGTTGGTATGTGTGTAAATCAGGCTGCATGTTTAAAATAATTAAAATAACACCAAGGCCTAATCGGTCTATCACTCTGTTTCTACATTTTTTAGGTTGGTCCATTTGTAGACAAAGACACATAAAATGCACAAACTATATATTAATTACATATTCTTTGCAACCTTCATAGGTCCATCCACTGGCCCAGTGGACCACCATCTGCCAGGCAGGGCACCTCCACTCAAGACCAGGAGGAAGCCTTCATTGATGACTCCACTGCTGCAAGTCCGGATGATCAGGAGCCAGCTGGCCTATCTGCTCTGCCTGGACGGACAGCTCCAGTGAGTCCCACTTGACCCACACCGCCACCTCCCACCATAAGAGCAACACCATCTCAGCATGAGGACACCTCCTCTCCCTGTATACCAAGGAGGTATACACCAATCCTGTGCCCTCCAGTCCTGGCTGCTATTGAGACAACACCAACACAGCCCCCTGTTCTATCTGGAACCAGTGGGTTGGGGCAAACTTCCTCAAGGGCACAGGCTAGTGGGGGTATAGGTCCTAGGAGGGAATCTGTGAACCAGCAAAGTGAGGCCACAAGCATCTAAGTCAACAAGACCACCATTGACCAATTCTTGGGAGCTATACAATAGTCCCAAGACGTGATAGGCCAGGTTGTAACTAAGTTCTGGGAAATCATCTTGGAAATACACAATCATAATTAAAAAAATGAGCTCTCTGACTAGAATGCTTTATGACATCTACCATCATGTGAGCAGGGCTTGTCCCATTCCATCTGCACCTGTCTAACGCCCCACTAAATCTGGGCCAAATACACCATTGACAGCAACAGACAGGGACACCCTGTCACATTATGAGCCTCCTCCTCACACCCCAGTCGCTGCACCTGTGCCCCACCCTGGACAGAACAGTCATGCGGACCTCCAGGAGCCACCACCACCACCTCCAAGAGACCCAAATCCTAATTTCCTCCAGTGTGTGTCTACCATTCACTCTGTGGACAATTTCATGAACGCATTTACATTTTCCGAGAACAGTTGTCCTCCAAACTGTTTTTGGCTCTACTATCATACTTCCATCCACCACGATAGACTTTTTTGGTTCATTTCCTCCTTCTTTGATTCACCTTAATGTTTTTTGTGTCATGCAAATAGTGCTGAATTATTTGTGGCCTTCCATTTGTCATGTGTCTTCTACCATCATGTTGTCAATTCTTTTGACCATTTATTTGCTAATGAAGATTAGAAGTGAAAAGAGGTAAAATGTAACCCTCTTTATTCAAACATACAAACACAATACATAATGTATTGGGAACATACATATGTAGCTAATAATTCTTTAAAAAAATCAGAGCTGCATCTCACTAACCATGCCTAAGCCAAATTTCCTGTGCCATTCAGGGTTAGACGCTCTACCAGCTTGATACCATGGAGGAAAGGCAATATTTAACTGGATCAAATTAAAAAGGCAAACTATCACTGTTGCATTACCTCCGTTTATGCCATATACCCTGTCCTCACAATAGGAAACCCAGATCAATAGCACCAATAGTCTATATCATGGCAGTAAGAACATTTGAGGCCTTGTTACCATTACAGGACACTGTGGCAGTGTCTGGTGCAATGACACATTCACCACTCAGTGGTGTACTAACAAAAGGGTATATCAACTATGAGAAGACACATCAATAGCTATCTCCACAGTCCACAAATTGAAGATTTAGCCAATGTTTGCTAGGGCTTAACATACACATGTGGTTTGAGCAAGGTATGTGGCACATATTGCTGTGGTGGCACCATCACACAGAAAACAGGCCTTAAACAATCTCCTGAACTTCCATGCTATCAGAGTGCAAGTTGACTCTGTACAGGATCTGTTCATCCCAAGTGGGTGTCTGTCCCAGGATCAACACATGTTCACTTGGTACTTTCAAACATCAACATATCACAGCAAATGTCACAACTTTGAAATGTCCAAATGAAGGCGACCTGGTGAAGGATGCTGAAGCAGAATAACAAGGGGTAATGAATGATTTCACATATTAAATCTGACTCAAATGACAAATTATGAGGACACACATACTGAGCACAAGCAAAGTTAATCTATTTCATTGATCACATTACTCAATGTAGGGAAACTCTGATCCACTAACATCATTGCCTTGGACTTTCCTGCACTGACCATCCATAACAAATTACTTTTGTAGACTGATAAGTTCCCGTTGTCACAGGTTTTTGTTGACATTGGAGATTTGGATTTGTAAAGGTAAATTTATACTCAGGTGAAGAAGTGGTCAATCACATCTTGATGTAAGTTAACTCCTTCTTCACCACTGTCACCTTCATTGGGCATTTCGGCACCCTCACCTGGTGGCTCTTCACTGTCTCCCTCCTCTGGATTATAAAGATGTTCTGTCGCAGGGCGATGTTATGGAGAATGCAGCATGCAACCGTGATTTGGCACACCTTATTAGGTGAGTAGAGTAAGGCTCCACTGTTCTTGTCCAAGCACCTCAACCTGGCCTTCAGGAGCTCAAAAGCCTGCTCCTCTGGCCTCCTCCTTTATCTATGGGCCTCATTGAAACAGACTTTCCCTGGCATTGGTGGATTCCTCAGCGATGCCAATAACTAAGGCCTGTTAGGATACTCCGAGTCTCTTACATGGAAGCAACACATCAAGAGATTACTCACATATCAAGCCATTGTCCCTTCCTAAACTAGGATTCAGGCAAAAAATCATCACATGTTATTGTACTAACCAATAATCCAGGCCCTCTCCGGTCCAAGTTATGACATCTGCATGGGTATGGTGCTGTTCTGTAATACAAATGAATCATGTGTTGACCCAGGGAAGTGGTCACACACACTTGAGATATATAAATCAGTAAGCAGACAACTTGCACATTGATGGAATAGAAGTTCTTTCGATTGAGGTAGACTTGTTTCCTTGCGTGCCATCTATTGCTCCAACCACATGTGGTAGTCCAGCCAAAACATACAATTCTCCCTTCACAGTGGTTAAATCCTGTTGATGTGGGAACTGGATGCAGCTGTTGATGTGTCTCATCAAGGAAACTAGGACTTTTTACAGCACACCACTGAAAGCTGGTTGGGACATGCCCCAAGATACTGCCACAGTGCATTGAAAAGAGCCAGTGGCCACAAAAGGCAGTACTGCCATGAGTTTCACTATTGGTGTAATGGGTGTAGAATCCATAGTTTGAGGCAGGAGATCAGGCTCCAACTGTTGACACAAATCCAGGAGAGCTTGGCCATTTAGCCAAAATTGTTTTATGATATCCATTTCCTCCATGGTGGCAAGGTCTGGAAAAGGCCAGAGCACCTGAGACCGCCGTCTTCGACCCATGGCTGGTTTCAGAGGTCTGTTTGTATGGAAAAGAAAATGTCAGCTGAAATTGTCACACCATACTTATAACATCAACACACATCTTAAGTCTTGGTAACATTAGGAATGTCATTGTGTAATACATGTATACACATTGTTTACACATTTTTGTAACTTCAAAAAAACATTTTTTCTTTTAATTTGTTTTCATTATGTGCAAATAATACAATTGAAATGTATTATATGCACATTTTTAATTTCTTTTTCTTTTTATTACCGTCAACAAAGGTATTACTTCCCCCTCGGAATCATCGATGTTACACACAGTCACGGTTCTCATTCTATTGTGGCATATCTTGCAAAGAACAATGTTGTTTGTATCTGATATTTAGAAATATACTAGCCTCCATTTAGAGTGTTGATGATGCACTAACAATTGAAAAATGTTCAGCTTCACACCCTAAAATAGCAGCTGTCTGACCTTGACGTCAGGACATTGGCCACCCAACAGCCATCAGCAGAAGTTGACCGAACCATAGGTAATACCCTTCCACAACAGTCTTTGCCATAGGCTAATGTGTGTGACAGCTATGCACAAAAGCCAATGGCTGTGCCCCTCTTGGATTGTGTCAGCTATATAGTTTTACATGAAGTAGTGAAAAAAGCTCACTTGCCTCCCAACACTGCAGCCAATAAGACCTCCTCATTTTTTTGCTTGTGTTACCGACCTCTGGGAGCCAGGATGCTGGGCAAATCAGGTGACGGGCCCTGCCTTCATTACGGAGGAGGTGGAGCTCCTTGCAAGGGAGGCCCTGTCCCTGTACAGCTAGCTCTATGGGAGCCCAGAGGAATAGGTACATGTCTGATTGGGGAATGTCTAACTGAGTAGCTTCTTCCTTTGTTATCCACTCACTATTTTTTCCCTTTTTGTTAATGTGGGAAGGGTTGTGATTGGAGTTCACAGAATGATTTAGCTGGGACAGAATGTTTTTTGCCACTGTCTGAAATGTCTGTGCATGGGAGTGTTGTCAACAGAAATGAGAAGCTGTAACATGTGCATACATATGTAACACACAATTCCTGTTTCATGAGACAAACTGCAGGTCACTGACTACCAGTGACGAATAGACAATGTACCAGTAGTATGAGAGACAACACACAGCCACTGTTAAAATGATAGTGATGTGTTAAAAAAATTGAGGGTCTGGAGTTGTCTGGTGCTGTCCTGTCAAGTAAGATTGCAGCCCATATAGTGTAATAGGCTGCTCAGTATAGTTTGAACATGTAATGGAGCCACATATAGGTGGAATTATTCCTTGTGCTGCAAGTTCAGATGTCACTGGCTCACAATCATCCATCCCAGTATGCCCCATTACAACACACACTTGTTCATACATCCCCCACATTTCTGCTCTCACTGACACGTAGCTGGCCTTCTATACTGCCCTCACTCCCTGAATGCAGTGCAGACCGTGGGTTCTGATTCTTGGGAGTCTAGGCATGAAGCCAATATAGCTGTAAGTGGAGTGATGTGCACAGATTGCACATGTTGTTTAGGCTTTAGTAGCTCACAATGATTGTGAGTAATCAGGGGTAGCTCTCTCAATAGGACAGATTCTATAGCCCCGGCCTTGATTATGATGTAGGCCTGATTTGGTAAGATGAGGAGGTAGAAAGTGTTGAGGGAGCTCATAACATTCATATAACTCAATATTTCCAAGGTTCCTCTAATATTTTTTTTATTAAAAATTTAGTTACTGTTAGGTGAATGCATGTATCCAATGCCAAATAATTATGTTACAGCAGTACTGCCAAACAAAATCTCTCAAAATGTCTTTTATTGTTCTTTTCTGTCATTCATACAGGTCAACACCCATCAGAAGCCTGAGACAATGACGGCCATTGCAAAGAAGGTGCCGGACCCTGGGCGTCATGTAACAAGAAAGTCTGCTGAAGAACAAGTCAGGTATTCCTTGCAGCGATATAGGCGGGTACGCCGCATCCTGACCCCCCTAATGGCCCGCATCCTTGCAGTGGCTTACCTGGAGCTTGATGGACAGTTGAGTGTCCAAAAGCAGCATCAGGGGGGTAAGTCATTACCTGTAGATAATGTTGTTTTCTAACGTTTTTCATTTCCACCAATGTTGTATGCAATCACCATTAAGGCTGACACACATCCAAAGCCCATCAGGATTTCTAGAGGTGTATGGTAGGACAATGTCTGATGATGTGTGTGGTGTACTTGTTTGTGCAGAAGTTTGCCGATAGATTCCTCATCACAATGTAAGTGATGTTGTGAGCAGATACATAGCTGCATGCCAAAAAACAGGGTACCTCAATTTTTGCAATGTTATGAGGGACAGTAGGGCCAACATGCCCCATGTCATGATTGGGTCAGGTGGGATGCTCCATGGCAAGTCTGACTAGATAATGTAGGCCCTATTACTGGTGACTATGGCAAACTGCATAATTATTATGCAGTTGCTATATCAGGCTTTACATAGGTAAGTTTGTACAATGACAATATGATAACGTGAATCTGCACCAAATGCACTGGAATTCTGTGTACAGTGGCATTCATAATCTAAAAGATGTTTGAAACCAGTTTGTCCAGCAAACTTCTAATCAGTTCATGTGGACAGTAGCAGATTGACCTGAGGTCTTTGTCCTTTACAAATTTGCATGGAAGCCTGTCTGCGTCATACAATGTGAATTTGAATGCCAAACCTTATTGATTGCAACAGACAGGAATGTGTCCACATTGGTGAGAGTCACACATCTCCCACACAGCATTGTGGTGTCTTTAGTTCTGTCAAGCAGAGAAATAAATTATGGAGAGAAATGTGATACTTAAAGGGTCATTTGCAGATGGAAGGTTACGTCACAAAGATGTTGTAGTGTCCCATCTTGAGAAGTTAATTCCCAGCCCAACATCTGGCCCTTTGGGAAAATGTGAAGAAATGTTAGCTCTGTACTTCACTGGTTCAGAGATGTCTCAAGGTCTATGTGTTAACTCATGCTGTCAAAATCCTTTTTCATGGAGGGACCTACGTGTATAAGTGACAAAGGCAAATATGATATGGTAGCTGGCCTGGGGGATTACTAAACTTAGCACAAATGTTGTGTGTTGGACATTAATGTCCAATTGTATTTGCACAGATACCCTCAAACGGTTGTGTCTGGGTTTTCAGCATCATCTAGGCAAGGCGAAGGTGACAGTGGCCATGTCGGTGGGGAGGAAGCAGGCCACTTGGAATTGGGTATGGACACCACCAATAGCAGGGAACCCAGAGGGATGGAGCGTGAGGGGACGGGAACAGACGCTACAAATGACTTGACATTTTCTTCGGAGGCCTCCAATGAAGACCAGCCCCTAGTAGTTCTGAACCTGGAGTGACTGTGACACCTGCGTCATCGTACGCCACCCACATTCCAAGCTCCACCCTCCCTCTTGCTACTTCCCAGTTGGCCATAGCAACCCCCCTAAAAGGGGCAGCGTCACATTTGCTGCAGGCACCTCTGCCCCTGCCCTGGTGTCCCAGGCTGCACTCAATCAGGAGGCTGTTGACCTGTTACAGACTATCACATTCGGCCAGACTGCACTTCTGAAAGCCATCCAGTGGCTGTCTGGCCAGAACAGCCAGATGCTGGCTTACCTGGATGGCATTCATGGTGCCCTGTCTGGCCTACAGCAGTCATTCCAGGGTTGAGTCTCCTCTTTGGGAGCAGCCTCCCACCCACCCCAACCTCGTTCCTAGACTCCCACCCCTTCCCCATCCAAAATCCCTCAACTTAACCCAATCTCAAGCACACACAAACATTTGCATGCACCCACTACAATGACCACAAGCACCACATCCTCACACCAACACAGCAAAAAACACAGACACACACATACAGACACCACCACAAACATACCCACAGGCATCACACTCACCATGACATAAACACACACACCTACCAGCACACCCCCAGTCAGCACACTCACTACTACATGACCACCCACACACACCACAAGCACACCCCAGTCAATGTACTCATCACTACACCAACATCCACACTCACCAAAGCACACCCCTAGTGGGCACACCCACCACTGCACCAACACCCACACACACCACAAGCACACCCTGAGTCAGTGCACCCACCACTACACCAACACCCACCACAAGTACACCCCAGGTCAGTGCATCCACCACTACACAAACACCGACACACACCACAAGCACTCGCCCAGTCAGTGCATCCACCACCAGACATGCATTCACTAGCACACACACAGAGGCCCACATCACACAGACACCACATCTGCACACACCACAGACACCACATCTGCACACACCACAGACACCACGTCAACACACACCACATCCACAACACACACATCAACACAATCACATATTGAGCCCAAATGCCAACACTCACCCACCCAACAGACAATTAGTAAGGTTCACAAATCTAAACATACAGCACATACACCAGACCCTCAGGCACTCACACCTTTAGGACACACATGCACAACAGATACAGCAACTCCCCTCTACCTCCCAACCCAAACTCCCTGAAAACCACCCTACTCATTTTCCTAAGGAGGACCTACGTTTTACCCTTACCCCTTTCAAACCCAAAACCACCCCTTCCAAACATCTTTTTACCCCTGCCAAATCCCATCCCACCCCTACCAAACCCACCACTCCAAAACCCACCCCTTCAAAACCCAAAACTCACTCCTCCTAAACCCAAGGACCCCCTCCCAGTGAGATCATTGTGGTGCCTGCTCTCTGCCCCATAGATGCCCCTTCCAGAGGAGGTTTATTTTGGCAGTGATATTAGGATTCAAATTGTGGGCATGCACCTACACTATAGGCCTAGTGTCTTTTTGCTTATGTACAGTTTATTTAATATGTTGTTTTAAAGAATTCTTATGTTTATAAAACATTTTTATTTTGAGAACACCTTTATCCTGTCCTTTTTTGATGAATGTTAATTATTGTTTCCTGATAATGTAATTCCTGCTATGTGTGTGTCATGCACTTACTCTCATTTGGGACCAGCACAGTTTGTGGATTGTAGGTAATTTTTAAAAATTGCATACACTAGTGTTGTACATTTGTGATTGACATATTTTGGTACAAGCATTCATCTTATTACTTAACTCTTACACCAAAAGTATATGTGTTTCCGTCTTTTTGACTGGAGAATGCATGAGTGTTTATTTTGACATGATGTGTCAATGATATGCACCTATGAATTAGACAGAGAACCTACCACTTTACAGTTAAGTGACATCTAATGTTATTGATGTATTGCACACACCAAGGGGACATGTGACCTTCATACATCTCTGCCATATTTGCAGTTTAGCAGTAAGATTGGTAGTACATTCTGTGTACACACACCTGCAGCATGTTGTAGTGTAATTGCTATGGGATTGTTTGGTTCCAATTGGGTATACTGTTTCAGTTGATTTCGATAATTTGAGGGAATTCTTACACACACCTCTGTGCACACTTACCTCTCTGTGATTGCCATGAAGGCAGTTTGTACCAGATTGGTGGGTGCTACTTACATCTTGATGTCTGTTCTGATGCAAGTTCTAACGACAACATTACACACATAAGCATTATGCATAATGATTGTGTTGTTTGCTAACAATATTTCCCCATGCATGAGTCCTGCACTACTGTGAAGAACAACCCGGAGGATAATAGGTATGACCGTGACTTACCTTCTGTTGTGGTGTCGATGGGGTTGATTTCCATCTTGGACCTGGTCCAGGAGCAACAGCAGGACTAGTATGAGCAGGTTCATGGTGGCAGGAAATGTGGAAAGCATAAACAAGGTGAGTTGTATGCTTATATACCTACCAAACCGCCAACTCAAGTGTGGAGGATTAGTTGCCACAGTTGTGTCGGTGGGGATGCACATCATGATTGGCTTGACGGTAAAAGGGGCTAGCTTCCCGCCTTCATGCCATATACCCATGGTGCAGTCAACGAGGGTGATGATTCTTGACAGTGACGGCGGCCCATCAGCAGGCTTTTGCCTGTGCGCCCGCTAACATCTAAATACAGCAGGCAGACTGCCAAGGTGGCGGATGGGTTACTCAACAGTGGGACCATTGCCACCAACATCTGAATCAGGCCCTAAGTCAGAAGGTAAAAGCTTTATCCAGAATGAACATAGTTAGTGTATCTGACCTGCGCTCCATTGGTAATAGCATCAAATTGTACCTAGGTCCCAGTCTACCACAACCATTGGCTATCATTGGCACTTAGGGGGTCATTCCAACTTCGGCGGGCGGCGGAGGCCGCCCGCCAAAGTTCCCCCGCCAGAAGACCGCACCGCGGTCAAAAGACCGCGGCTATCATTCTGGCTTTCCCGCTGGGCCGGCGGGTGACCGCCAAAAGGCCGCCCGCCGGCCCAGCGGGAAAGCACCAGCAACGAGGATGCCGGCTCCGAATGGAGCCGGCGGAGTTGCTGGTGTGCGACGGGTGCAGTTGCACCTGTCGCGATTTTCAGTGTCTGCCAAGCAGACACTGAAAATCAATGTGGGGCCCTGTTAGGGGGCCCCTGCAGTGCCCATGCCAGTGGCATGGGCACTGCAGGGGCCCCCAGGGGCCCCACGACACCCGTTCCCGCCAGCCTGGTTCTGGCGGTGAAAACCGCCAGAACCAGGCTGGCGGGAAGGGGGTCGGAATCCCCATGGCGGCGCTGCTTGCAGCGCCGCCGTGGAGGATTCACAGGGGCAGCGGGAAACCGGCGGGAAACTGCCGGCTTCCCTTTTCTGACCACGGCTTTACGCCGCGGTCAGAATAGCCCCAAAAGCACCGCCAGCCTGTTGGCGGTGCTTCTGCGGTCATTGGCCCTGGCGGTCCATGACCGCCAGGGTCAGAATGACCCCCTTAATCATTCTTGACACTATTCCTACTTAAAATGTTTAAAAAAGCATATCTCCAGTTCCTCTTATTGGAGTTTTGCCATGTTGGTGTAATTTTGTTTATTGAATTTAACTGTATTTCCCTATTTGGTTTGGGATGTTTATTGTTCTGCCCTTTGGCTTTATTACTGTTTTGGTACTGTATACATACTTGAGACATTGCCCTAAGTTCAGCCTGTTTGCTCTGTGCCTTACCTACCAGGGAGGTTGATCTCAGGTTAGTATTATGACTTTAAGGACTCATCCTGGCAAGGTTTGTGATTACTACTTGTGGTGGGCAGTCATACCACACATATTACTCCAAATCCTTACAATACACTTATGAGATTTCTAAGGATCCCTTCCTAAGAATATTAGATCAGCAAGAGGGGTAGCAGCCTTTTGGACTGAGTATAATAGAAAACTGTCCATTCCCCACATGTTTTGAAACATTACAAGATGTGGGAATGACAGGTGATAGATTTGGTCACAAAGTTTTTCAGTTACTAGAGAAGATTTGAATATCACTATTAAAATGATTCATGTGCAGTAATTGTGATTTCTGTAAATGTTTCTTTTTTGTCCAGCTTAACCTTGGTATTCCACATGAGCTATGAGAGGGATGAAGATGTAGATATACTGCCCCTGTGACTTACCAGTGATCTTCAATATCCTTAGTTCTTAATGTCCTTGTCAGAGTCATTATGGCCTACCCTTCCATACCTGGCCTCAGTGGGTTTGGTAGTTGAGGAAAATTTATGGGTTGGCTCTGACATATACCACCCTTGAGGTTGGAGGTCAAGGTCATATCCACTTCTGTTTCCTTGTTTTAGTCCTGTAGTGAGGTGGGAACCATTTCATAAGCAATGACTGTAAGGAGGAGGTTAAGGACTAAAGATAATCAAGATTATGGGTAAGTAACTGGGACAATTATTTTACTGGTTCCACTGGAGTAATTAATGGCCTCTTTTCTCATTATCAGTATACCATATGCAGCATATACAGACCCCTAATGTTTATTGTCCTATGTTTGTTTCAATTATATATATCATAATAATGTGCATAGATAGGAAGTTGATACCTTGCATTCTTGTTTGATCTCTGTGGTTGTAATGGATGTGCATATATCAACATGGTTATTTGAACATTAAAGTCCTGAGGGCTATTTCATGAATGAACAATCAGGTCAAATAAGGTGTCGTGTTTGGGGCAAATGCTAGCTTATCATTCACCTCACCACACATCAATATTTGTCATAGGTTTATTGCACCTAGCGACAAAGTTACTATTACATGTCTTATTTATTTACTCTATTCTCATTGCCCACATTAGAATTATCTCTGGTAGAAAATCAAAGATTGCAACCTTAAAAGCATCGGGTTACCGGCACATAAAGGCATAATCTTAGGGAGGCTTGATTCCCATTTTAGCCATGTTATGCTCAAATCCCAGACAACACAACTGATTCTATGGATTTTCACATTTCTACAATGCCAACAGAAAATCAAATTTTCTGGATATTTTGGAAACTATCTCACCAGTTCTGTGCATAAAGGTGCATATTTACTATGATTTTACTTCAAGGCTGTGTCACTTTTGTGACACAGCCCAACACAAATTCAGTTTTGATATTGACAATGCCATGCAAAGCTACTTTCAATGATTTAATAAATACAAAGTAACACAAAGCAGGTCATAGCTCTGCCTTGAGCTACCTTGCATTGGGAAGGTGTTTCATGGGTAGAACATGGGTGCTCTAATGCATGCGCTCACACATTTTGGCGCATTTCTAGACTTACATAAGCTAGTATTTCTGGGAATGTGTCAAAATGATTTGCCTTGGCCTGTTATGCGTAAGAAGGAATATATTTTATTCCTACTTGTTACATCTTTTTTTAAAGTGTACTGCATTCTGCAGCACACATAGAGAAAAATGCCTCTAAGGATTGTTTTTGTCAGGAAGACATCCCTTCTTGCACAAAAACTATCCTGTCAGTAATGCCGGCACCCTTGCACCATGGTGCACGGGTGCCTTTGTTGATGCCAAGCAGCCTCAACTACACTAGTGCAGGGAAAGAGCTGAAGAGCACCATATCTTAGTAGATATAGCACTTTTATTCACCCCCATTCACAATGCAGAGGAGCAACTTGCCTTCAATCATAGATTTCAAGCTATATTTCATTTTATTTACAACAAAATAAATTCTCCTTTCAGTGAAGCCATTGACTACTTTTGGTGGAAACAATACCAAGCTAAACATAATAACAATAACATGCTCCACATATTCACATGTTACTGTGGGTAAAGGTTGCACCAAAATGTAGACATGATACAGACGAGTCAGTACTATCATTCATTGAGCGGTATATAACATGTGAGATTCCCAGTGAGAGTGAAAACAGAAACCTTAGGCAGCAAGTGTTGCAATTTCAGTCCTACAAATGTGACAAATACTGTCATCACAGATACAGAGTCAAAGGAAAACACTATACCAAGTGTTGCTTTGGTTTCCCTAAACCTGTTATCTCTAAAGGCAGAGTAAACAGTTTTATATCAACATTTAGACATAACATCACTGGCAAATGTCAAAAGAACACATGCAACATTAGAAGAAGTGAGGCTTCTGAGCTTATCAATGGCTGCAATCCTGTCATTTTGTCTATGTGGAATGCAAACATGGGCATTCCATTGTTGTTGCTTGATATGTTACGCTTAAATTACAAAGTCTGAAAAGACAGAAATGAAAGAGGTGTGGGAAGAAATTTCTGCTGAAAAGTCTTTAACAAAAAAGTTGTAAAGCTTCAGTTTAAAGATTCTTTTCCACAGGAAAGTAAGTTGGGGTGACCAATTAAGTTCGGCTAGTTTACATGGGAAGTCCAAATCTATAGTCTGGATGAGTTTAGTCTTGCTTCTAATCGTAACAGAGTATTGAAGCCTTTTGATGAGACTGAATATGTTGAACACTCTGATCATGATAGTACAGACATTGTGAAAATAAGTATGCTTTATTCTCACTCCCCAAACAAAGTTTTAATTTATAAAGCATCTTCATGCATGAAATAGTTCCATTCTACACATACAGAACCAATGTTGAAGAAACCATTGAAGTTGTATGTTTGCTGTCTCTGTGGCTAATAGTTGTTTATTGAGTCAAAATAAAGCAAGTCTAGTAAACCACTGGAAACTATGGGCCTGATTTAGATACTGGAGGATGCTTTACTCCCCCGTCACAATGGTGACAGATAGCCCACCTGCCAATTTCTAAATCCCATGGGATATAATGCAATTTAGAAATCAGTGGAGGCCATTTCCGTCACCATTGTGACAAAGTAATTTGTCCACCAATATCTAAATCAGGCCCAAAGGTGTCACACTGCAGATAAAAGAAAATTTTGTATGTGGCTCTTCTGCAACTTTTCAAACCTTAACGTCATGATGAGGAACTGTTAAGTCAATATGAACGCTATGAGGATGCTTTCAATGCAGTTAAAATCCAAATCAAATGTTCAATGTTTCCTACTTACTTGAAAATGTTAAATTATGAGATTCCACAAGAGGGGACAATTGCAACTGAGGTTGCAAATGATAGCTCACAAGGCAGCCAGGGTTCAGGACCTCATAGTCCATATCCTCTTGGCCATCCTATGATTGAGAATGAGACAGCCATTGTTATGAATGAGGTGCAGAATGCTGTGGGTCAGGTAAAGATGCAATCTACTTAAACAATATAATATCTAAACTAAATTATCACTAACTACAAATATGCCAGAAAATAACTATCAATGGATCATGGTATTCTGCATGATATCCCTGAATGTACATGCACCACATTCAAGCCCACACCTCTTTATGTTAGTGGACAAGCAGGCACTGGTAAAAGATTCTTGATAAAAGTGCTTATTGCATACATCCATAAAAAGACTGTTTGTACCCTTTCTTGTGCCAAGACAACACCCACTGGACTAGCTACACACAACATAAAAGATTTAAATTTTCCAGTGGATCATGACAACAAATTGGAGTACCATAAATTATCTGGTGATTCTTTTCATGAAGTATCAAGGGTTCATAAGAAATTGAAGGTTCTGATTATGTGTGACATTAGTATGGTTTCAAACTTGATGCTAGTCTATGTTCATCTGAGAGTACAAGAAGTTCTCAAAATGAACTATGATACTCCGCATGCTCTCGTGTTTGGAGATCTACTTCAGCTGATGCCTGTGAAAGGTCAGCCATTTTCTAATAAACCAGCTCTTGAGCAAACCAGGAACTATTTAGGGAACTTTTGAAATGTTACAATTTGGATACATTTCCAGTACAAAGAAGTAACTAGGAATATAAGACAGACTGCAGATGTGGAGTATGGTAATATATTGAAGGACATTAGAATAAGAATAGTCATACAAAAAGCTAAGTCAGCTCGTGAGAGTTGTATTTTAAGTAGTCTTTTCCCACGCCACAAGTCCGCAGAAACTGTAATGGAGGAACTCCTCAAATGTTACAAACAGATTGTGTGCCTCATGCCAACTTTGGACGAGTGCGTACAGTTCAATATAGAATTGTTGATGTTAGAGAAAAAGGATATTGTTAACCTTTTATGTAAAGACAAGATGAAGCATCAAGGGTTAAATGTACCAATATGTCAATTAGTGGTAAAGAAGCTGGCATGGGACTAGAGAAATCAATGTTTCGGCAAGGAGGTTTGGAGAAAAATCTAAGTCTTTGTAGAATCAAACTGCATCTAAATTTGAACCTCAAAGGAGGGTGACATTGATGATCGTGGCTCAATGCAACAGAGATTAATGCGAAAGACAAGCTATTGCAGCCCCACAAGACACAATTCAAAGTGTAATTGACATAGAAGTATTGTTTTTGGGTTACCAATAATCCCATAAAGGGATCGGGGCACCATGGAAACATCAACAAACATTATTTCACCATTCACAGTATCTCACACACTGTACTAAGAAGAACTAACACTTTTTGGTTAAAATTATTTAATACTACAGGAACAATCTGTTTTACAGTACATCTAAAACGACTACACAGGATATTAAAACAGCAACAAGAGTTGTTATAAATTACAAGAATAAAATGAACATTTCTAGGATTGTCAAAATATCATCTAGAACCTAACATCCTTTTACCTACTTCTATGCACTATACGGTGAGAGTATCAAAGGCAGTGCAACTTGCAGTCTAGAATTTCTTAGGGAGAAGAGATGCACTGCATACGTTGCTGACAGCAAAAGCTGTCTTTATCAGCAGAGGCATGAAAACTGCGCTTCCTGTGAAGGGTAAACACCAACTGTGGTGTCAGTCAGTCTTCTTCTGGGATTTAGCTTCATCAGCTGCAGGCTTCAAGCGAGTAGTATCATCTGCAAAATCTGAAGTGCACTGGCAGTAGGTGAGACCATCTCTGGCAGAATCCTGAGCGATAATCTAGGTTGAGGACCTCTCACAACAAATGGTTGAGTGACAGTCCTTATATCCTGAATTTTATCAGTGATTGGCATGTCTAAAATAAGTCTATGAATGTCTGACATAGATTATGTGCAGCAAGGTATGCCGCACATAATCTATGTCTCCTTACATACATTTAAGGCAGAAGGACTTCAATTCAGATCACATTATTTTGGTTATATGTCTGTATGAGTTCTTACTCAACCTTGACATAGTGAGGAATAGAGATTTGAACAAGATGAATGTCGCCTTAGATGTTGCAGCTGTCATTAATTAAAGAACACAGCAATATTAGTTTCTAGAAAGATAAGGTCTGGCGACAACTGTATTGAAAAACAGACATGACAATGATTCTGCATAAAACAGGGAATCTGGCAGTGTCATTTGTGCAAGCTAAGAAAGATGCCAGCCTCCATGAGCTAAAATGAAGTTGGGACTCTCGAAGATGAAGTCAGACCTTAGGTACTTTACGTCATCCCTTGCTTGTACATCTGAATGTGATATCATAAGGGCATGTCTAACCAGTGAGTAGAGAACTTCATGCTCTCAAACTACCATCTACAATTATGTAAGCTAAAATACATATCTAAATCATTTATGTGCAATTTACCTGTATTATAATATAGAATATTTAGTTGATTTTAATATAAAAGATAAATACAAAATATGTGCTAATACATAGTTCCTATAGCGAAGCATGAATATTTGTAATCCTTGTGTTACAGCTGACAACAAAATCATACTTCATACTCTATCTAGAGCATGTTATGTGTGTTGGTGAAAGGACATATCAGAGGCCTAATTAAAAATAAGCGGTATAAAAACAAAAATTAAAAGAGTCCATTAAAAAGAGTAAAAACTGTTTTCTTTTTCAAATTCAGTTAATGTATGCTTTGTGGTACATATGATGGATACTGGTTATGATTCTTTGGTCAACTTACTAGTTGAGTTCACTCATCCGAGGCCATGTCGACATCATTAGGTGCGCACACAGCATACATGTGATCTTTGTTAAACCCATTCAGAGCATGTTCGTAGTTGACAGCTAGTGTGGTGGATGGACCAGCAACTGGTTGCTTATTTGAGACATTCAATATTGGTTGCAGCTCCTCACAGAGAGGCTCGTAGAATAAGAATGAGTCAAGCCATTCTTCAAGAGCTTCATCAAAAAATGCCACAGGTGATACTGCTTTCTCATAGGTGTCATACTGTAGAAGGGACAGGTCCATTGCTCGGCATTTCTTTCTGGTGCTCATATAGAGTTTGCAGGATTAGTTGTATATTGAGTATGCCACAGGGGGCTGTTCCAGATGTAATTCCAAGAGGATGTCATTCTGACATCTTATACACCAGAAAACAGGTTTTACTTGTGTTGCATTCACATTACAAAATGTGAGCATCCAGTGCTCCTTGAGTTCAGATAGCCTAGCATGTGCCATGTAGCATGCTAGAGACTCTCTGCAACTTTTTTCAGTCGGATATGGGTACTCCACGTTGTTGATTTCCATGGCAGAACTGGAGAAAGATGATACCACAGTCATTTAGCAGTATTATTGGAAATCCTCCAAAAAGCCGGGAGAACAGAGTGAAAAAATTACAGAATCAGTCCAAACAATGCTTTAAATCCAGTCTCTAGACCAGAGCCAATGTTCTTAAAAAGATGCACAACACCAGTTCCTAAAGATGAATTAGCATCTAAAACGCCGCCACCAGACTTATACTCAAACTTCCTCTCTGCGTGCACATTACACCACCTCTAAAAACCACACTGGCTCCCCATTCAGAAACGTTGCCAGTTTAAGATTCTCACAAACGCCACAAGATACTTCACAAACAGGGTCCCACCTAATTGAACCACTGTCTTCACTTCCACCAACCAACCAGGAACCTCCGTTCTGCATCACTGGTGCTTGCCCACACTCTCCGTATCCATTAAAGTAAGACTAAAGGTAGGGCTTTCTCTTACCTAGCAGGCAAAATCCTGGCAATACCTTCCCCAGCACCTCAGAACAGCTGTGCCACTTATGGATTTCTGCAAGAAACTGAAGACCTGGCTATTCAAGTGATTCTACTTGCAGAACCCATGCCTATTAAGCACCTTGGATACCTTCACAGGGGACGAGCTTCGTGCTCTACAAATCCATGTTATATTACATTTGCACAATATCTACCAAATGCTTAGGCTATTGTATGTGTAAAAGCCGCTGAATTTCTGAAGCAGTCCTGGTTGCCTGTAGATTATAAATTTCAACTGATGAGGTGAAAGGGACTTCTTTTTGCAAGAGAGCCAGCAATAGTTTGTTGAAGTTGCCATAATGCTTAGATTTCACACAAATACTAGGCAAATCGATATTCCTAAAAACATTTTCAGGGGAATACAAGGTCTTTCAACAACACTATTGTTTCTGAAACTGTTATCAGGTATGGCTGGCCAGGTTACAACATACAGCAAGTACCATTTGTTAAAAACAAATAAGAGCTATTATTTAAAAAATCATGGTATATCTGAAAGAGTGCAAGTGGGGAAACAGAAGGTACAGCTTAACCCTGGCAATAAAACAATACACATTCTGTGCAGAGATATTGGCTCTCATTATCACATTGGCGGTAAATCCCACTTACCTCCGTGGTGACGACCGCCAACATACCGTCGCGGAGATGAACATCTGTTCGCCATATTATGACACACACAAACTAAACCGACAGAACACTGCCACAAACACATATCTGCCAGACCAAATGTAAGTGGTAAAGTGTCGGTACAAACTCCCATACTGTTATGCCAACAAAACTACGCCCACCACAATATGACCCACAAATCACCACGGCGGACATTCAATGGCGGTAAACCATTGGCAGTACACACTGGCGCGGTCAGAATGGCCACCCAAATACAAAACAACACAACACTGGAGAAAACGAAAATCACACACCTGACACATACACACACCACACCCACAGCACTATAAAGCACACACCCACATTACACACAAACCTTTACGAACACGAAAAGACTGCAATAGCAAGCCACACAAATCACAGAGACAACTACACACACACACCACAAACACCCATTCATCCGTCACCCCACCACATTACTCAACGCCCTCTGCACAACACCGATGTCCCCACTAAGGCACACCCATTTCACAGATGGGGAGTTGCGGGTCATGGTGGAGGGAATAGTCAGGGTAGAGCCACAGCTGTTTGGAGCACAGGTACAGCAAACATCCATTGCCAGGAAGATGGAGATATGGTGGAGAATCGTGGACAGGGTGAACACCGTGGGACAGCATCCAAGAACAAGGGACATCAGGAAGCGGTGGAATGACCTACGGGGGAAGGTACGTTCCGTGGCAGCATGGCACCAGCTCGCCATCCAGAGGACTGGCGGTAGACCCCCATCTCCTCCCCCACAGCTGACAGCATGGGAGGAGCAAGTCTTGGCAATCCTGCCTCCTGAGGGACTCAAAGGAGTAGTCGGAGGACTGGACACTGGTGAGTAAATATTTGCTACTTATCATCCCCGATTCCTGCATGCCATCTCAGCCCCTCATCCTGACTCCCATCACTGTACTCCACATCCCACACAGTGCACCTACACATGTGACTAACTTCAATGCAAAGCCCTCCGTGCCATACCAATGCATGTACAGCCCTCCCAGCCCTGCATGTACACCCAACACCAAAGCATGCACATCATTGAGAACTCACAATCCCACAGTATATCACCATATACAAACAAAGGTGGCAGGGCAACAGCAACGATATAGGGGAAGCTAGGAATGCACAATATTTCACAGACATGAAGCATAGTGCATCACTTACATCCCCACAGGTGCCCCAGCCAATCCCAGCGGCGAGGAGGTTCCACGACTATCCAGTCCACCAACAGAAGATGTCCCCACTGATGACAGTAACTCTGGACTTCTGGATCTGGATGAAATACCTGGCCCATCAGGGACCACTGGTCAGTCGGCCACTCTAGCCCACTCAGAGTCTACCACAGAGCCTCCTCCCTCAATATCCAACACCACAGCACCCACCCAACGTCCCCACACCTCTGTCCCCAGGACACGTAGATCAGCAGGGTGCCCACCTGTACATGGACCCGCCACCATAAAATGGCGACCACCTGTCCTGTATGTAGGGACAGGTGCAGGTAAGGTAACTCCGCTGGTCTTGCACCGCCCTGCTATTCCTCATTGGCTAAAATTGGGCTTTATGGAGTACAGTGGCCAATCGGGGATCACTGGCGGCGGTCACAGTGTACATCCCCGCGGTCGTGAACGCCATTTTCTTTCTAATACCTCACTTGATTCCTGACTTTCCACAGGACAACACCTCCACCACATGTGTTGCTGTGACCTGTATCTGGATCCTGCCATGGCCTGTATGACCAGGGAAAGGGCCCCTGCCTTCACTTCAGAGGAGATGGGGCACCTGGTGGATGGGGTCCTACCCCTGTATAGACAGCTGTATGGGCCTCCAGACCAACAGGTGAGTACACCATGGGCACAATGCAAGTGACAAGGTTGCATGGAGATGTGCGTGCTAGCAGTGCTTCATTTGGGTGGGGATGTCTGGTGGTAGTGTACATGGTGGGCGGCGGGTGATGTGTGTGCCAGTGGAGATGGAAATGGTATTTGTGGACCATATGTGTGACAAGCTGGATTGTATGTTTAATGGTGTCCTCCTGTCTGTAGTACCTCTGCAGGTCAGTGCTCATCAGAAGAAGGGACTGTGGCGTTCCATCGCCAAGGACGTGTGGACCCTGAGGGTCTGCAGCAGGCAGGGCACCCACTGCAGTAAAAGGTGGGTGGACCTGAAACTCTGGGCCCGAAAGACCACGAAGGCCCAGCTGGGGTTGGCCACCCAATGAGGGCAGGGTGCCCGTCGGAACCTTACCCTCCTGATGGCCCGCATACTGGTGGTGGCCTACCCAGATCTGGATGGGCACTTCAGGGCAGCACAGCAGCCACATGGGGGTGAGTATAGTGAGCGTGACAACCATGTTTGTTGGCTGGCATGGGATCCTAGTGGTGGGTTTCAGTTAGTGGGGACCCCTTAATGTCAGCTCAGACATTGCTGCGTGGTCCAGCTCAAGGTAAATGGGTGTATAGCAAAATCATGTAATCTAGCTAGGTGGCATTCCAGGTCAGATAGGGCTTAGTGGGTCCCAGGAGGGGTGCAGTTGGCGGTGGTTGGCTCTCATCTTGCTGTGGTACCTAGCCAATGGAATGCCAGTGCGATGCATAGTGCTCAATCCTGATCCCTCTGTGTGATGGTAATGTGTATGCTACCTTTTTTGTTGGTGCTGTAATTGACCCAGTGGTCCCTTTCTGCCCCCCCCCATTTTCTTCTGTCATCCTGTCCATGTGTGCATTAGCATCATCTGGCAGAGGAGCAGGGGTGACTGGTGACTGAAGGAGCTGCATCCCACAGGACCCAGGAGGCAGAGTCCAACGACGCTGAGGGGACCTGCAGGACGGAGGGCGAAGGGAGCACCACGATGCAGACAGGAGGTGACAACACTGACTCTGATTCCTCCTCCGATGCACCCCCCCCTAGTGGTGGTGGACACCTCTGGAACCACACCAGCTACAGGTTCAGCCACCATCCTCAATACCAGCACCGTCCTCATAGAAACCCCCCAACGAGTTGGCCGTGCCTGCTCACCCAGGAGGGTTGGCATCTCCTTCGCCCCATGCACCTCAGGCCCTGCCCCAGTGAGCCCTGCTGCCCTCAGTGAAGAGGCTATTGACCTCCTGAGATCCATCTCTGTAGGGCAGTCAACCATAGTGAATGCCATCCAGGGGCTGGCATCCCAGATGCAGCCATGCAATGCATACCTGGAGGGCATCCATGGTGGGTTTGCGGCCCTACAGAGATCATTTCAGGCTCTGGCCTCCTCTCTGCTGGCAGCCAGTGTCCCTGTTGTTACCGTCCCCCCTCCAACTACCACTTGCCAGTCCCAGTCTCCTCAACCCCAACCCATCCCATGAACACATACAGACAAGCGTGCATACAAAACATCAGACAAGAGTAGCTCAGTCAAACCCAGGCAGTACACTTCAGGCCACAAGCACTCACACAAACAACAGGCAGTTGCACACACAACATCCACTGCCTCCACTGTCTCCCTCTCCTCCTCCTCCCTCACAGTCACATCTGTACTCACACCTGCATGCACTGCATCAACAGCCACCACCACCATCACATCAGGCAGCATGCACACCACACTTGCAGACACCACACAACATCCATCCACGCATCCCCTTTGTCCTCTCTCACCATGTCTGCCCCCTCCTAAGAGACAAATGCACGCATTCAAACTCACAACAGCCATACAACTCACACACGCACACTGCCCATGCACCTGCACCCAAGTCCAGCAGATGTACACCTCCGACAACCACTCCCTCAATCTCCACTCCCATCCCTCCTCCTATCCCACCCCACATCCCTAAGAAGCTTTTCCTTGGCCATCTTGACCTCTTCCCTCCCCCTCCACCCCTGTCTTACCTGTAAGAGCAGAGTTCCAACAACCCAGCACAGCACCTCAGACAAACAGTCTGCCATTGCCCCCATCAAATCTTCAGCTACTGGCACAATGGGGCCCCAGAGTGTGACAGCTGCCACTCCTACTGCGAGCACACCTCTGCCTCAAAAAGGGAGGACTTGGGTGGCGAAAACCAAGGGATACGAGACGGGGACACTGGAGGCACCTCCTAGTCGTGGAGGCAAGAAAGGGAAGGATCCCACTCCACCACCCAAGAAAGGGAAGGGTCCGACTCCACCACCAAAGAGAGGCAAGAGGCCCCCTCCACCAGCAGTGGGCAAGAAGCCCTTACCTCCAGCAGAGGGAGCCAGGGTCACACCTCCATCAGCAGTGGGCAAGGAGCCCTCACCTCCAGCAGAGGCAACCAGGGTCACACTTCCACCAGCAGTGGGCAAAGAGCCCTCACCTCCAACAGAGGCAGCCAGGGTCACACCTCCACCATCAGTGGGCAAGGAGCTCTCACCTCCAGCAGAGGCAGCCAGGGTCACACCTCCACCAGCAGTGGGCAAGGAGCCCTCGCCTCCAGCATAGGCAGCCAGGGTCACACCTTCACCAGCAGTGGACAAGGAGCCCTCACCTCCAGAAGAGGCATAGCAGCCCTCACCTCCAGAAGAGGGCATATAGACAACCCACCAGAGAGAGTTGGGCAAGTATTCCCCTCCAGAACCAGTGGGCATGTTCCCTACTTCAGAGGCTGTGGCTTTACACTCCCCACCAGAGAGAATTGGGCAAGGAGCCCCCTCCAGAACCAGTGGGCATGTTCCCCACTTCAGAGATTGTGGCCTTACACTCCCCTCTAGAGAGAACTGGGCAAAGAGCCCACTCCAGAACCAGTGGGCATGTTACCCACTTCAGCTGACGTGCCCCCTACACCCAACCCCTGCCCCCTGAGGTGCCTGCCCATTTCCAACACGATGCCCCTGAACAGTGGAGTCCGGATGAACTCAGGAATCAAGTTGGGGCTTGGACTGTGTCTGTGGCCATGTGGGCCTTTGTAATTTGGACTGGCCGTTGGCCCTTTCTAGGCATTGATGCCTGTTTTTGTTATCGCATGGACGATATGATGGCCATTGGCATAATATTACATTATCAGGTATACCTCACTGTGGTCCTTGTTTTAATGAGATGTGGGTCCTGTGACATTGGTTTAACTCTGCAGCTGGTTGTGTGTATGGTGTGTGTGTGAATGGTGTGTGTTGTGCGTGTGTGTGTGTCACTTTTCTTTTCCTCTCTCACTTCCTTGTGTGCTAGGCGGCTTTACTCACCTTCGTCGGCGTTCCTGGTGGGCCATGGTTCAGAAGAGTAACGGGAAGACTTGAATTTCCGGTTCAATGGCGGCAGAGGTCTTCTCTGTGTCTCTGATGGTGAGTCTTCCATTGTCTGTAAAGTATTTCCGCCAGCCTTTCGATGCCGATGGTACCGCCCCGGAAATCGGGGCGGTTTGCTATCTCATAATATGGTGGGTGGTACCTTGTCTTCCGCCTGGCTGTTGATAGCTACTGCCGTGGTCAGTGGTGTTAACGCCCTGGTGGTTGGTGTGGTACAATGGCTGTCTATGGGGGGTATCACCACCATGGTCATAATTTGGCGGTAATTACTGCCAGCCTGTTGGCGGTATTACCGCCACTTTAACAGTCACCACCAATGTAATAATGACCACCATAGTGTCACACAGAAGGGAGTGTTCAATAAGATTTCTGCAACTCCCTGCACTGATATATGCAGGGTTATCTAAACAGATGTGGGTGAAAGGAAATTTCCATGAATGGAACAGTGCATCATTTCATACCAAGCAATAGATTTATATTTTTGACAGTTATGAAAATTAAGTGGTGTTATTGGTAAAGAAATAATCCATGTATTAACCAGGTCATAGGTGGCATGCGCTGACTGTAAATGGTGCATCTTCAGCTTGTTCTATACTCAATAAACTATATGTGCAATCTTGGCCATTGTTTGTGTGTGTCAAATTATATGCCTCAAATAAGGCTGTACTGTTTAAAAGCTGCCATGGCACGAGCCCTTACCTCAGTGTTTGTCAAGCCTACTTTAGTTGTATGGTTGCTCTTAACTGAGCCTGCATAGGGTGTAACAAATTCATATCCCCCCTGTTTTCTTTAACTATTTGCCTACTTCTTTCTGCAACTTCTTTTTCAGAATATTTATTTAATTCATTATATACAGCATATTTTCTTGTAGTAAGGAGTCTTGTATTTCCTTGAGGACGTGGTCACAGAAGAAAGTCAGAAAAATCCATATTTTGGTTAATCTAGGAGAAGTGTTCCTTTACCTCCAAAAGAGTAAAGAGTTCTATCCATCTTTAGCATAACTTGCAGACACTGTGTGTGGGAACGTCTACAGGTATTTGTGTATTGTAACATGGATCAGGATGAATACATTTGGGTCCAGGAGTGTTGGAAAGGAAACACTGCATGCATGTTTTAGAATTATGAGGCCAAAAGCCCAAACCTTCGACAGAAAATTGCATTGAGTTATAGGTTCCAATATGTATCATATCATTTATATCTGATTCAGACAAATTCATTGATAATTGCCAAATAGTAAACATTGTCAAATGGACTTTTGGAACAGAGGTTTTCTTTCATCCTTAATTGTTCTGAATCCCAGACAAGTAGTCTGCTGGATAGTTTTGTTTGGAAAGATCATTTATTTTGGTATTATACAGGCTTGAAATAAAGTCTATTTAATTTGAATCTGCAACATTTGCTTTCCAATACTCATATCCTTGAATAGCCAAGTTTTGACTAAACTTAGTGGAATAAATCAGATTGTTGGTTGCAATTAGATGTTTTGGAAGCTGCTGTGGCCTTTGTGTAAAGCACTCTGAAAGTAAGAGAATTTCGTTAAGAAATTAAAATGGCTCTTAGGAGGTGGAGCCTCACAATGTTCCTATTGTGTGTAATTATGAGTGTCTCTAGGATACCTAGTCCTGTGTATGAAGTAATGTGCATAGTGATTTTAGCAATACATTTCTTTGTAATTTGCTGAATTCCAACAAGGATCTTCATTATTGTTATGCTGGAGATCATGTTGGGTGTGAAACTGACACAGGATGACTCCACTGATGCCAACCAGCTGTGGAGAAGTGGTACTTCCCTAGAAACAGACCGGACTGGTTGTGTAGTGACTGAGAATATTGGAGTGTGCCGAAAGTCAGTGGTCTGGCGGGATTGTACACAGGACAGTGCTTGGCGCCTGCTCATTTTCCCCTAGTCCGCCTCCAGTATTTTCCATTGCGCCCTTTTTCTGAAGTTCTTGCTTCCTCTTCCCGGGTGTCATGGGAGGAAAAGAGGATGAGCGACCTCGCCCCCCCTGGAGAGATGCTGTGCTTACAGACTGCTGCCTCTATTTTTATGTGTATGTAATTCTATTAGTTATTAAGTAGTGATTTGCATTAATAAATATGTAATTCGATATGTATTGCTGCCATCTGCTTAGCTGATTTGTGCAATAGGATATAGTCATCGATACACAGTGTTGTATGTATTCTCTCTTTATGCTATGATTCTACACCGATTACAAATGAAAACCTGTTAAAAAAGGGATCTTCATTATTCAAAGTAGCATATGCCTGTAAATCAGACCTCATTCTTTTAACAGTTTCAATGTCCCAATTATCAGAAAGAGGACTGGGTATTATAACATCATTTATTCAGACTTTTATCACATATGGCATTTGCAATGTCTCCATATGGCCCATAATCTGATATGTAAACTCTTCCCAAGCTATGCCCTCAAGCACAGGATAAGCTGTAAGGTTTGCAGCATAGAAACCTCGTCGGGTTCTGTGAGATGAAGAGTGAGGCTGTAGTTCATGAACCACAGGTGATGCAATTGTCCTTGAGAAACAAAATGTCCAATGAGTAGCATTAGAACAATGAATATCGTTGACAACTACATGAGAAACAAAAAAGTTCCTAAAGTGATCCAGGCATTGGACCATGGAAGAATCATGTACTTGTCACAAAGCCGCTGACAGGCGTGAAGCAGTCTTTGGTGAGAGTGACAGTGAAAGTGGTTGAAAAGTGTGATGAGAATTATCCAGTCATTTTGAGCATTCTTGGTCTCTCTGGACTCTAGAAAATCTACTAGTTCAAGTGGCATAGCATCAGGTGGAACTTCATAGTAAACCATGGAATTGCTTAGGACAATAGCCTCTGTGATGTCAGCAGTATCAGCAGTGTTCTGTGTAGAGTATTAAGCTCAAACCTACACAGCTAGAAAGTAGAACTAGGAATGTTACTGCTTTGTTAAGGGAATAGGGTATTCAGAGTAGGGCGAGGCGGGGAAGCACTACTCTGAATCCTTCTTGGTGTCTCCATTGGCCAGCTGTAGATGACTGGCCACATAGGGGGTCATTATGAACATGGCGGTCCAGACCGCCATGCCAGCGGTGGTGGAAATTACCACCACTGGCATTGCGGTCTGGATCGCCATATTACGAACTCAGACGGGACCACCACAGGCGGCCTTCCGCTACCGCCACCGCCGGGCTACCTCCGCCAGCAAGCCTGACGATGGCAGAGTACTCTATCCGACAGGGCAGCGCTCCGGATAAAGAACCCGTGTTCCTCCAGCCTTTCCCTGGCAGTTTTCCCTGCCAGGAAAAGGCTGGCGGAAGGGGTGCTCTGGGGCCCGCTGCACTGTGGCATTGACGACAGCTCCATGTGGAGCCATTGGCAATGTCCAGGGACAGCATTCCGCTGGGCCGGCAGGCGGAAACACTGTTTCTACCCGCCGGCCCAGGGGAATGTCGGTAATACGGCCGGCGGGGTCTTCAACTGGCTGGCGGTCTGTGTTCAGACCGCCAGCATGAACACGGCAGGGATACCTGCCGTGTTCATAATGACCACCATAGTGTTTTTTAACACATATAGGCACCTGTCAGTATTCTCTTGATCCAGGCAGAGGAGTCACAATAACAATTCTGTTGCCTTTTACCCCAAGAACAGTGACAGATGGTCAGTAGGAAGGCTCAAAAGCTTGTTTGTTGTGGATCTTCAGCTTTAGGAACTCATCCTTCAGCAGCCCTAATAACCTTTTCTTCACTTGTGACAGCACCAGAGTCATTTGTGTTAGACAGCTTGACTCTGACGTCTTGGATACTCTGTAAAACATTCAAACATTTCTCCAAGTCAAATTTATCTTCATCCACCACTTTCCCAGAGTTATCTAAGTACCTCGTATAGAGTGCTTCCGCACAATACTCGTCTAGGGAAGTTATTCAGTGGTCTCTGAACTCCATACAGATTATGATACCAATGAAGACCTGAACTTAACAACTTAGCAGTCAAAGCTTGTTGAATCATGCCATTTGCCCTCTCTACAACACTGTTCAATTCCGCTTTGAACAAGTTGATGAACTGCAGACAAACTCCCAAAGCAGACATTGAATCCTTTTAACCCTTAGAGGTAAACACAGGATCTTTTTCTGAATGAAATGAATGAACTGTCCCCATTGACACTAGGCACTGCAAATCTTTTACAACTGCTGAAGAGTTTTCATTTCTCTATGGCAAAACCCATAGGAATCAAAAACATAATTCAATAGCTACCAATATGTATTTATTTCAGTTAGCTAAATTTAAGGGACTGATGTGGTCCAAATATATCACATATATTGGGGGTGTTTGAGATCATGAAGGGAGTGGGCGAAGGTCTTTTGACCATGACTGGTTTAATTTGCTGAAATAAATATCACATTGTCTTATGTAGTGCCTAGTCTGTTCACGTAATCTAGGCTACCACTAGTGTTTCTGTTGCATTGCTACGGTTGCATTTCCTGCGTATGCAGAGGCCAACCTCTCATTTGCTTCTTTGAATAATTCTAATCTAGACAGATTATTAGGTATTATTCTGTCTCCCACTCCTGGTATGGTATCCGAGTTAAGGGTGTAGGAGTATTTGGGAGGAAAACCTGCTGTAGGTGTCCCATCTTGCTTGGTTGCATATATATGGTTAATCTATTTGTGTCGATCTTTGTTTGAAATCTGGTTAGGACTGCTAATCAGACAGCCTGAATTGCAGCTTTTACAGCTGGATCAGCTGCTCGTTTCACTTTAGTGTGAAACTGCTACTATGATGGCCCAAAGTGTGCCTCACATGGACCAATGGAAGCTTGCTTTGTAAGACACCTACTTTTTGCCAAATCTATTTATACTTTAGGCTTTCCCTTTGAATCGTTGAATTCATTCAATGCCAATGTGGCAAATCAACATTGCATTCTGCACACAGAAAGCTGAGTCGGACACAATTAGTGTGGGAACTGATGAGTCAGTCTTTTGTAATGCAAATGACAGGGCATGTATTTCTGCATGTTGTGCAGTACTATCACCCAAACGTTTGGTGTGGGTGCATTATGGGGAGTACTCACCATCCTTCACTACAGCCTGCACTGCGGTGCAGGCTGTGGAATACTTACATTCGGTTCCTACCATAGGTTGGGCAGAGCCATCTCTGTAAAAGATGCTCTGGTAAAACTCGACAGGTAAAGTATCTGAAGTCGAAACAGTGTCCTGTTCATATTGGAGAAAAGCTTGTGTATGAAGAGAGGGATCATACTGAAGCTTTACATCCACTGAACTCAAAGGTGAGGCTCACTGTGCCTATCTTGGGTATAGGGCATGGCTATTGGGAATGCTTGCCTTCATATACCACCTCTAGTGCTCGCACAGGGGAAACAATAATTATATATTTCCCTGCTCCAAAGGGCACTCCTATAGAATAGCTGTTTGTAAAGCTGTCAGGATTTTTTCAATAGACACAAAGGGGGTCATTACAATGTTGGTGGTTCCATGACCGCCATGTTGATGGTCATGCCCCCAATAGGCTGGCGGAGAAGACCGCCAAATTATGACCATGGTGGTATTCCCCACAGAATACAGCCAATCTACCACTGACACGCCAGTGTGGTCAGACCACCACAGATGGCGGGAGGCACCTTCAGGCCGGAGAAGACTATGTTTCCGCCAGACAAATTACGAAGTTGCACACCACCAAGGTTTTCACCACGGTTGCATCACCACAGAAACCCTGGCAGAAACCAACAGTGTAAATGGAGACACCCACCTTCAGGAAGGCACACCCATTGGGATCCACCATGGAACATTAACTACACGTCTTGCACTGCTCCTGCTCACCCAACAATTCCGGAACCAGCAACAGCGGCAGCAACCATGAGTACACACACTTGTCACTGTGCATAATGGTACGTTGTGATGCACACACAACATACAAATCCGGAACGGGTGGCTAGGGTGACACATACACGTACCCCTACATTGACACTCACATTCACACAGCCATATACACACACACACCTAGGTCACACACCACGGCCAACACACCACCAAAACACCTACCGAGCCGCAGACACACAGCCCCAGCACTGTCAAACATGACAACACACACCACCAATCTACACAACAACCACAACATCTCAAAAGCACCATCAAAATGCCACAACTCACACCCCCACCTGACAATACATATATACAACACAACCTTACAACACCATCGTACCAAGACATACAATCGCACATCCATACAACAAGGCATATGTCACACCATGCAAACACACCAAACAGTGGTTCTACATACCAATCACCACACACATGCACACACACAGTGCAACCACACAAGGACACCCCACACTCCAAATCCAAACAGCCAACATAATCAAGCCTCACAAAGCAACCAAATTGTATGTTCCGCACACATACATGCCCAACACACCTTACCCAGCCATCAGTGCAGGAGAAATGCAAGGCACACACTGACACATGCAGCTCAGACACAACAGGTAGCACAACCACCACACACATAATACACTCACACACAATATGACGCAGGAAAGACCATAACAGCCATGAGGAATGGAAGACAGGAAAAAGATGATAACGGTGGAACCAACAACTGGCTGACCCAGATGTATGTGTATAAATAACGTTACAATTATTTTAGATACCATTATTTACAAATATAAAAGGCCTTAGGCCAGTCTCAAAGTTCAAAGTGCAACATGCACAGCTGGCAATGCAGACTGCCCCAACTTGACTCCTGACTGCTAAATTACCTCTACTGGTAGCGGCAGGAAGGGGGCAGGCAGGCACCTCAGGGATTGGGGGGCAGTGGTGGGGGTTTGGACGTAGGTTTGGGAGGGGGGGTCTTTGGGCTTGGGAGGTACGGACTTCGGTCGTGGCTTAGGGGAGGGCTGGGTAAACATAGGAGGGGTCAACTTCTTTGCAGGGGAGAGGCAGGGGTACTTGCAGGGGAGGACTTGGAGGTGGAAGGGCTGGACTTGGGGAGGGCTTAACTCAGAGGGGAAAAACATCTTAGACACGGGGATGGTCATGACAAAAGGATTTGGGAGTGTACGGAGAGGGAGTACTTGTAGAAAGTGTTTTGGTAGATGTTTTGGGTGCAGGTGTGTGTGTGAGGAATGCTTGTGTGTGCTGGGTGTCTGTTGGGTGGGTGAGTGTGGGCGTTTGTGTGTCTTGGGAGGAGGGGTGGAGGAGCTGGGAGATGCTGTGCTGGATGGGTGACTGTCTGTTGGGGTGGTGACTGCAGGTTTGGTGGATGTGCTGCATTTGGGTGTGTTGGTGGTAGTGGTGGCTACAAACGTGATGACTGGGTGGATGTTTGTGGGTTTGCTATTGTGCTGATTGGGTAGGATTGGAGTTGTGGCTGGATGTGTGAACATTCGTGTGGTGTCTGCTGGTGTGTCAGGTGTAGCGTGTATATGAAGGTGGGGGCGGTAGGGGAGTCTGTGCAGGTAGTGGCTGTTGCTGTGTCTGCAGGTGGGTGTTGTCTGTGTGCATGCTGGTGGTGGGTCTTGTAGTGCTTATGTTTGACTGCGGTATCCTTGTCTGTTGAGGTGGATGGATGCATGCTTGTCTGTCTGTGTGCTCTGGCTGGGATGGGGAAGAAGGGTGTGGCATTGGGTAGAGGAAGATGGAGAGGGACAGAAGACAAAGGGTGACTGGCTGCCATCAGTGCAGAGGCCAGAGCCTGAAAGTATCTCTGTAGGTCATCCAGTACACTGTGAATGCCCCCCAGGAATGCATTGCTCTGTTGGACTTGAGCTTCCAGTCCCTGGATGGTATTCAGGATGGTCCACTGACCCACAGAGCTCAATATCCTCCTTTCTGAGGGCAGCAGGGCTGACTGGGGCAGAGGTGCCTGTGGTGAAGGAGATGCCCACCCACCTGGGTGAGCGGGCACGGACAACTGGGTGGGGAGCTACAGGGAGGGCAGTGGTAGTAAGGGGGTGGCGGACAAAGATGGCGCTGGGGTGGTCCCAGATGGGTCCGCCACCGCCAGGGAGTGTCCACTGGAGGAGGATTCTGAGGATGATGATCCGGTCTCCCCTGTGACACTCCCCTTGCCCTCTGGGTCCCTCGCTGTCACCAGTCGCATCACTCCAGGTCCCGTGGCCAGCAGCATCCCCACTCACCTGTGCCCCATCTCCTTTGCCTGCCGATGCTGATGCACACAATTAGAGAGAGAGGGAGGGAGAGACAGGGAGGGAGAGAAAGGGTTATCACATTCTTTACATACACACATGGAAACATGCAGTACTGCAGGTGAACAGGTCTAGGCTAGGCTATCTCCACTGGCATTACACATATCCGACCCCATGTCACATTATGTTAATACTGTCCACCCCTGTAGGTCATCCCTCTCACCCACATCCAATTTTGAGATAGTTAGCATGACTGTATTAATCCATCTTTACACCTGTAAAGCCCTGTCTACATGCTACTCATGCCCTTGCAGAAGTAGATATATCATTTATATTCCAGATCCTATCTCTTCATACTCCTATTACCAATTGCAAGAGCAAGTGAGTGATCCCAACACATCATACATGTCCTGAAACTACACCTGACCAGTCCATCTCAAATACTAATGTCCCTTGAAAGTGTAGACTACCCAATTCACATCCCACCCAGCACATGACATACTTATCACATTGCTGGCTGACCACAATACATATATGCCAAGCAGGGGTACCTGCACTGATCAAGAAACAAGTGGCATTCCCATACAGGTGACAACTGATGTGTAGAAACCATGTCTGGAGAACAATCATGACATGAAAATCACAGAGAAATATCAGCACACACCAAACACAGATACACAGTATCACTTCATTATTGCATGTCCAGCTACAATGTACTACATATCACCCATTATACATTCATAGCCAATCACAGAGTGTAGCATCACGACAACTACACAACAGGCAGCCACTATAGACATCATAGGCCACCTACCATCCCATCTGACATACACGCGAAGTTCCAGGAGACATAGCAACATGAGTACACCTACATCACTCACACCATACCTGACATGTGATTACATGTACCTAACTCAAGACTACAGAAATGACATATAAACATGGCCTAGTGCATTAAAAACATCTTCCAATACAACACATACCTACATTCGACATAGTGGTACAACCACACCATTACATCAAGATCACATAAGTGATGCAATACATACTTCCTCCACTGACTGGACACATCAGCTAGGCCAAGGATAACAGATTGTCCTACTCCACATGGTGTGCCCCCAATTACCCATTGAGACATGATGTAGGCAGCATTTTACCAAGGTTACAAAGGAATTGGAAGGCCATTTGCACACATATCATTGACATCACATATTGTATAAGGCTGGCTCTGGCAAACCACTAACATTTTCTATTACCCACCCATTGGGAGAGAGATGAAATGCCCACATGTCAATCACATGGAAAAGCAATTGTGTTACGAATACCCAAAGCAGACCTACAAGTTAGAATGTCCCCTCGTTGCTAACTTCACATACCCCATTGAATGGAGATAAATATACAATGGAGTTACAATGACAAACACAAATATGTACTGGCCTAGACAGGCCATATATGTGTTGTACATGAGATTGCAGCATCACATGGAGTCCAGACCTGCGCCAGTAAAAAGTAATGCTTGGAGCCTGTACCAAATAAATGACAGCCAGCTGTTGCTACAACAGGTGAATCAGCACAGATGAGAGTGGTCACACACCTTAGAGCCACTGATAGACATGTGCATAGGGATGGTCCAGGATAGGCTAAATGGGTATGGTGAAGCAGCAGCTCACATGCATAGGAATGGCAAGATATAGAACACGAGTCATTGGCATTAGGGCATTTCCACATGCAGTCAAAATGATCTCTTGATGCATGAATCCAACACTCACATAGAAAACCATGATGGCTGCTCCACATCTCATACACTGGCAAGGTGGTACCAACTGATTACCACTAGTCCAGAAACATTTGTCAGCTTCTACATAGTCACTGAAGGTACAGTGAGACAGCAAACAGCATTCAACCAGATCCAAGTACCAGGTAACAGTAAGTATTTACCCCAATGTGGCTGCTGTGCTGCCCTCAAATGCCCATCCACCTCAGGACAGGCCACCACCAAAAGGCGGGCCATTAGGGGAGTCAGGGTCTGATGGACACCCCTTCTCTTTGGGAGGACATCCCCAGTTGGGCCTCCGTGGTTTTCCGGGCCCAGCGTCTCAGGTCCTCCCACCGATTGCGACCATGGGTGCTCCACTGGCTATAGACCCCCAGGGTCTGCACTTGCTTGGCGTTGGCATGCCAGATCTCTTTTTTCTGATGGGCGTTCACCTGCATGGGTGACACAGATAAAAGGGGAAAGTCTTGTACACATGCACCATACCAACAGTAGTTGACTCAACACAACTGTAACAGCATGTGAACACACATACCCATCCTCCCTGCCCACATGCCTGTATGGTATGCCACATGCATGCAGCTACACCAACAACTGTTCACATGGCCAACTCACCGTCACACACCACACCAATCACACATTGCTGGGGCACTGGACTCGCCTTACCTGTTCTTCTGGTGCCCCATTATAGCTGTCCATACAGGGGTAGGACCTTCTCCGCCAGCTAGCTTTTCTAGCTATTCCTGTGTGAAGGCAGGGGCCCTATCACCTGCAGGATGTGGCAGGATGGCTCCCAGAGGCAGTACACATCAGCTCACGTAGTGGAGATCTTGCTAGCAAGAGTGCCAGGAGTCAAGTGAGCAAGACTGTAAAAGATGACGGTCACAGCAGCCACGTACAGGACCGTCTCTGCCAGCGGTCATCGCCATTGGCCCAAGTCTGCCTTAGGCAGCAATGTTAATCTGTGACAAGTTGCATGGCGGTTGCGACCTCCTACCGCCTTCCACCGGCAGACTTAGACCACTTCCAACTGTCCAGAACAGTAGTTCCAGCATATACCATTTTGGGAACATGTACTTGATGCATGTTCTTAAATAAGTGTGTCATGCACCTAATCGTCCAGAAATCTATGTCAACCAATGTAGTGGCTTCATGGTAGTGCTACATAATGGGACAAACATGAAGAAATGACATGTTGAGCCTGTATATATGTGGATAGGTCTGTGTAGCTACTCTGAGGTACATAGGCGTCTGATAGTAATCGGTTAATTTAGTCACATATGTGTCATCAGCGCAAAAAAACACAGTCACCCACACATGTTCACATACATATGTGCCACATCTCCCATAACCCCATGACATTCCAGCCAAGGTGGTGCAATGACAGTGTCTGATGTGCATTTCTATGGTCTGGATTTTTTATGTCTGTGCCTCCCCGCATGCAATACACGTGTAGGTCTCTGCAATTATACAATGTGCTGTTGTTGTGTGCCAACTGCATGACTTATTGTAGGTTTCCTCCTCTCAAATTAGATATCCTGCCATGAGGGAAATGAGACAACCACCAGTGTACCGTCCACTGGTAGACCTGTGAACCATGGAGGATAGGCATGTCATCCAGAGCTACCGTCTGAATCGCCAGACCATCATGGATCTATGTAGACAGTTGGAGCCAGATCTGATGCCAGGCAATCACAAACCCTATTGCATACCTCTCATCGTTCAAGTATTGTCAGTGCTACACTTCCTGGCCACTGGCTCATTCCAACACATTGTCACCTTAACAGCATGGATGTCTCAGCCCAGGTACAGTCAGGTTTTGAGGGATGTACTGTGTACTTTCTTGCAACACAGACAGCTACATCAGATTTCCCCAAAGAGCGGATATAGCCAATGTGAAGGGTGACTATCAGATGGGACGGATTCCTCATGTGGAAGGGGCCATTGATGGCACCTATGTATCCCTGGTCCCTCCCACTGTCAATGAACAGGTGTGTAGGAACAGGAAGAACTACCACGCAATCAACGTGCAGGTGGTGTGTCTGGCAGACCAGTATATCTCCCATCAGCGTGGACTACAGACGCCTTTCGTCCTTCGCGGTTGTACGCAGTTCATAGAGAACTTTTTCTTTATAATTGCGAATATTGATGTACCATGAAGGAAATTAACTGCTATGAGATAGTATTTTTAAGTGACCTCTTGGATTAACATGGATCTCGTCATTTAGAAGGAGCCTTGATAGGTCCTATAACAGGACGAAACACTTGTTGGCTGAATCCGGTTTACACTTGCAAGATTGTCTTCATTTGGACCTGATTTGATTCAATGCTTCAATATAGCTGAATAAGTTTGTTGAGGACTGCAATTTGTAAAGATTTTTAGTCATACTGATTAAATAGAGTTGTTATTTAATTGCCACATGCCAGTTTATATTTATATTTCTCTTTGATTGCATTTCGGTGTGTATTGCATTTTTATACAGTATCATCTATATTTACGTACTTCCAATTATTAGGACTTTCATACTAGTGTGCTCCACTAAATTTTCTGTTCAATATCTCCCATTTGACTGCCAAGTTTCCTGGATCAGTGCATGACTCCTACATTATGCGGAACAGCAAATTCCCAACCATGATTGCACGACTACACACAGAGAGGGCCTGGCTGGTTGGTGAGTATACATTGTTATGTTTTTAAATGTATTGTGATCTATGCTCCCAATCTGCCCAATGGCACTTCCTCAATTGGTTTTGTTCTACCATGTTGTTCACATGTGTGTCTGGCTATCCAAACATTCCTTGGTTGTTGACACCTGTGAGGTACCTAGCCACATCAGGGGAACGCCATTTCAGTGAGGGCCACAGGAGGACACGGTGTTTAATAGAGCATACTTTGGTCCTCCTGAAGGCAAGATTCAGGTGCCTGGACATATCTGGAGTCCGTTCTCTACTCGCCCTACAACAGTGGTTCCCAACCTGTGGTCACCAGGGGGTCCACAGGCCTGGGCTGGGAGGAAGGCACTTCTCCAACTGAGGCCTCTGACAAACACGTGCGTGCGTGCTTTCGTATTTATTACTTCCTTGGTTGAGCAGTTTTAAACGCACTGCAAAGCTCCTGGTACTACAAAAATAAAAGTGTCAAGCTAACTCAAGTGATTAATGTATCTGCTGGTGAGAGATGGGAGTTTTGTGCAGTGGCAGTTTTGACTCAAAGGTAGCGCAGATGTTTAATATGCCTGCTGCAAAGAATGTGTATCATGCAAAGAACAGTATTTTATGTGCATGGCACAGTGGGTTACTGCTTTTGTCACAGAGATTCTTTTGTTACTATGCAGTTCATAATCGTAATCTAGCACAGTGAGCTGTGAACTGCCATTAAAGAGCTGCATGCAAACCGCATGGCACAAATTAGAAAGTTGTTTTTTTCCTAGTCTTTTATTTTCCTTATGCTGCTAAAAAGGTTTGCTTGGGTAGAAATACATTCTTATTGCTAACACAGTGCTTAATTTGTGCTTGTTGTTTCCGGTGCTGAGCACCGGCACTTATTTTTGAGGGCCGGGGCTTATTCTTCTGCCTCAAACATTTGCTGTGAGCAAAATACACATATGGGAAAGACGGAGGACGGGGAAAACGAAAAAGCGCCACAAAGGGAGAAAGTAGAAAGCTGCTAGAGTGAGCTGAAGTGTCAGGGAGTGGCTTTATATGGATTGAAGAGTCCCGAGATAGCTTCAGGATTATGCTGCCTCAGTATTATGTGTAACCACATTAAATTGCAGCAGCCACATGTTTAAGAGGAGGACTTTGGGCACAGCACTTTTTTATTTGCAAATTAAGCACTGTGCTAACGTCATCGCTAATCACTGTGCTGTGTTCTGAATCTTAAGTTTGTGCTTCTCTGGACCAAGCACTCTTAGAAAATGCCTACCAGTGTAGTTGACATGTGAATCCTACACCTAGCAGTCCCCTGTAAAGTGCCCTGACACCCCACAGTGGTATGAGAGGTGCTATAAAACAAATGAAGTACATGTGACAGAGAGGCTAGGGAGAGATGATAGGCCCTTATGGTTTACTTCCTTTCCCCTTCAATTATTTATGTGAAAAAGCTTTCTCGGATCTTGCATACCTAAAAAATAAAAACAGAAATCGCTACGGAAATGTAGAATCTGATCTGAGGATTCACCTTTCCTAAATAAAACCAAACAATGAAAAGGTAGTTGCCGAGATGCAGCACCAACCTTCCCAATAAAATGTTTCAATTTTTGCATATTTTTTCAATATTAAAGAATTTTATCTTTAGTAATTTGAGTATTTGTTTGGTGTTTACTTGTTATAATTTTTGCGAATTACTGTTTTAATATTTGAAAATTAAATCGTACAAATTGCTGGGGGTCGCCAGCTTCCAGTAATGATTCAATGGGGGTCCTCAGGAATCAAAAAGTTGGGAACCACTGCCCTACAAGGTTTAGCAAATTATCGTTGCTTGCTGCATGCTCCACAATCTAGCCCTGAGGCGTCAGATACCATTGCTAGCTGATGAGGGTGACGCAGCGGTATCTGTACCTGCAAATGGTGATATGGAAAGTGATGAATAGGCAGAGGACAAAGGAGTTGCTGACTGTAGGGCTGAGCTCATCAGTCAGTACTTCCAGTGACATACAGGTATGTGAGGTGGACCCTTTCATGTCCTGCAGTGAACAATCAGAAGTGGATAGCTGACATTAACACCTCCGGACCTTTGGCAAATGTGATCGTTTTATGATGTCCAGTGCATGTGTGTGAGTTGTTGTAGCAGACAGAAGGAATGTTAGTTATACAGTATTAGTGGTTCTGCCCTAACATGTGTAGTAGCAACTGATTCAAACATTCGCTTCGTTCTTGGACTGACTAATTTGGAACTGATTTTCATGTATTCTTCTATTGCCAGCTCCTCCCACCCACAGGATGTGGATATCATCTGTGGGTCTGCTACCTAGGGCTTGGGGTATACATAGGCAGTAGTTAATGGGTAAAGAGTATAGTTCTGAGAGGTGTTAAAACAGATATCTTGTTAAAATGATTTTAGGAAGGCCCTGTACCTTTTGCTGCATAGGTCCTATCTAGATGCCCATAATTTGGAGTCATACTACAATAGGTACACAGTCGATTAGCTGTGCATGTACTTACTGTGTACTCATGCCTTCCATCCTAATGGTACTCTCTGTCTTGCTCTATTTGCAGATGCCTCAATGGTCTATATCCTGGTGTTACTGTGGATTTCAATATAATACTGTGACATCTGTCCAGTGGCATTACTGTTCTCATGTGTTTCCTGCTGAGGTGGCCTCCATCTGATGGCCATTACATTGCAAGTTGGAATCAGGGGACCATTACCAGATGCAATTTGTGTTGAAGGACATATGTTGTTGTACTATTAAACACATATGCACAGTAACTGTGGCCATAAGTGATTTCTTGTGCATATCAGTTTTGTGAGTAGTCAACTCAAAGTGTACAACATAACAAACAGGTGATGAGTGGAGTTATGGGAGATGAATTGATCAGAGTAGCTGCTACGACATTTGGTCACACAGGTCCTGTGTCCTTGTCCCATGGGAAATTGGAGTTAGGATTCAGAACACTTAACAGGGTGCTCAGGGGCACACAATGGTGACAAATCAGGAGAGGTTCAATTCCTGTCAGTGGGTTTGGTCTTGGCATCTGCTGCAATCCAAGGTCTAGATGGATGTCCATGTTTGAGGGGTGTTGCAGAAGAAGGGGTGTCTGAGGCTTGCGGTTCCCCTCGCAGGGCCTTCATTCCACTAGCTGGCGCTGATGTAGATGGGGCAGATATAACATTGCTTATGCAAGGGGCCTGATGGTGGGGAGCTATATCACACAGGGTAGTGTTGATGTGCCTCAGCACCCCTGTTATGGGGGCCGTGGTGGCATTGTGTGCCTGCCACAGCTGCATGGCCTCCTGGTGGTATCCCCTCTGCAGGCTTTGATTTCTCCCCAACATGGTGATGATCCAGCCCATCCTGCCCTGGGAAGCTTGGAATTCTCCCAGGACTTGGGAGATGGTATCCTGGTCAGTGGAGCTCCTTGGCTGCCCCATATTCTATCCTACAGCATCCCTCCCATGTTCCCTGCCCCCAGGTGCCTGGACCCCTGGCATGGTGTGCCCACTCCCAGTGTTAGCAGGGCCATCATTGTCTGGGGTGTCAAGGTCAGGCTCAGGACCCTGTACCGTAGGGCACACAATAGATTAAACAGTCCTCTGGACACAGGTTTGGGGCCACTCGGTTGGCTGCGATGCCTGAGCAACTGGGGTGGGGGGAAATGATGTGGGCAGGGTGAGGCTGGGAATCATCGACTGACCAGATGTCCAAGATGGGCCAGGTAGGTGGTCACTGTCCAGACATCAGGCGTGTTGTCCTCACTGGGGCCTTCATCCTGAGGAGGGTTGGCAGTACATGGTATCCTCTCCATGGTGGCAATGGCAGGGTTACCTGTGGATGGGGTGTGACACAGTACAGTTTAGAAAGTTTGTTTGGTACCCTCTTTGTGTGATACGACAATGGCTTAGCATTATTCCCAGCAATAAGAATGACAGTTGCTGGACAGCAGGCCTTGGTGGTACATAGGAGTCTGTGACAGGAGTGCCATACTCCATGTTGTTTTCTGTCATCAGCGTTTGGTACATATGGCACTGCAGATGGATTTCTTTAACGATCTGGTACTTGACATGACAAATAGACCCCCTGTCTCTGATTATTGTTTGTGTGCATGGAGTTTGGCATCTTACTTTCCAAACCATGGTCAGTCCATTACAGGCTTGGGGATATGGATCAGTTTCCAATTTGAATGGTTGTAGGGCTATTGCTGTGTTTTGACTTTCTTGCCATTGTGGTGTGCCATTGCATTGCTGTCATTGTCATGTGCTCGTCCTCAGTCGTAAATTCTAAATGGTGTAGGTTGTACAATAGTCATACATTCACCAGACCTGGCCTGATGTGTACATTGCAGGTTTTAGCATTAATGGTTTGGTGCATTGTGGGAGTCATAGTGATAGGATTAGGCTGTGCTATCTTGCCCTTGTCAAGGGCTGTGTGGGCAGTAGGGCTGTGTAGGGTGGTGGCATGCAGGAGATGGCCATTGGTTGAGTGGCAGGTAGCTGCAGTGAGAAAATTAGTGAATTATGGGGTATTTGGGTGTTGAGGAAGCATGCAACCCATGACAATTGTGTTACATTGATGTTGTGGGTACTTACCAGACTCCAGTCCCCCAGGTATTCCAGTGAGGCCCTCAGGATGCAGTATCTCCAATACCTTCTCCTCCCAAGATGTGACTATGTGGGAGGAGGTTGAGGCCCACCACCAGTCTTGTGCACAGCTATTTGGTGTCTCGATGCCATGGAATGCACCTTCCCACATAAGTCGTTTCACCTCTTCCTGATGTCATTCCTTGTACATAGATGGCTGCCCACTGAGTTGACCCTGTTGACTATTATTTGCCATAACTCCATTTTCCTGGCCATTGATGTTAGCTGGACCTCTGCTCCAAACAGTTGTGGCTCTACCCTGACAATTTCATCCTCTGTGACCCTCAACTCATTGTCGGTGAATCTTGTGTGCTTTTGTTGAGAGATGTTTGAGATTGTGTTTACGGTGGGGGGGGTGTTTTGTATGAAAGGGTGCATTGTTGGGTGAATGATGGGGTGAGGGTGGTGTGTTGTGAGGGATGGATGGCTGTAGCGGAATGTGAGTGGAGGTTATGTATGTGTTGTGTTTGCTTATTAGATGTGTGATGCGTGTGATGTGTGTGTGCCTATAGTGTCAGGGTGCTCCTTGTGTGAATGTTCCTGCTCTCAGTGTCTCTGGATGGTGTTTTAGTTGCAAAGAATTGCGGGTTGTGTGGGGGTGTGTTATATAGTGCAGTGTGTTATATAGTGCAGTGTGTAGGTGTGTCGGCAGTGTGGATGTGTGTCAGGTGTTTGGTATTCAAATGGTCCAATGTGGCATTGTCTTCTGTCAGTAGTGGTTTCTGACCATTGTGGCGGACACGCCAATGTTTTACCGCTATGGAAGTATCGCTGCTTTAATTTGTGGATTGCAATCAGGTGGGTGGATTTGTGTCGGACTGGCAGTACTGGTGGTGGGTCTGCCTCTTTTCTGCACGTCAGTGGCCTGGCAGTTTCGGATAGTTGGCTGTTTTTTGGCAGTCTTCATGTTTTTTGGCAGTCTTCATGGTGTGAATTGTAATATGGTGGTCAGATGACCGCCAACATGGTGGTGTTTTGGCAGCAGCAAACTTGGTGGTCTTGCCTAAAGATCGGCAAGATTGTAATGAGGCCCAAATTGTGCTTCAGCCAGAGAATACAAGTGAGGCTTGTTGACACTGGTGACGGTCTGTCCTTCATTGTAAATCAGGTAGATGTAACCATAGTGACTGGGCATGACTCTGATAACTCAGTTGGTTTTATTGTCCCTAGTTTTTATATATTGTGTGTCAAGCATGTCTGCTTGCAGTACAAACAAGATATAAACAAGTGTGCTCAACCGAGGGTTCTGATGAAAATGTGGGAGAAATCAGATCATAAAGGGGCTTCACTCTCTATGTGTAGTAAGGCAAATAACTACATGCAAAGTTTGGAGACCCCAACAGAGATGCCAAAGTTTACATTGTATCAGGAGGCTTCAAGGTAGTGCACTTCTTGGGGAAGTCTGGAAATAGACTCTTTCCCTTGCTGGATAATACATATCCAGGAAAGGTAACCATCAGGAAGGTGATCTTCAATTTCTGAAAATTCATTTTGTAACTATGTGGTGTTAACATAGTCACAGCTCTTTTTGTCCTGGTAAGGTGTAGATTCATGCCATCATCAATTAACTAGATATCATCAATGTATGACAATACCTCAGAATCTGGGTGTAAGATCTTCATGATTCACCCTGAAAACAAGCCAGGACTATTTGTATAGTCCATAGGCAAATGTCAGAATGAAAACTGCACTCCGTTGAAACCGAAAGTGGCGAGATACTCACTTTCAGACGCTATATTTTAACTGAAAAACCCACTGGAAATATCCAGGGTCATCTTTTATTTTTTCCACACTAGGTGTGTCATTAAACCTGTGCTATGTGAACTTTGCACTGCATTTGTCTGAGTACTTGAATTCAAGTTTCTATAGCCTAGCACTATTCTACAAGAACCGTCTGGCTTAGAGAGGGCAAAAAGGGACATGCTCATGGGTAAGAGATGAGGCTTTATTATGCCTTGATGAATCAAATGGTCTTCTATTGCTTTATTACCACGTTTTGCTTCTGGTTTTAAAGGGTATTATGTTTGAGGTTATGGTTGACTACATAAGGAAATAACATGTGGACTAGAGTGTGTGTTGCACTCTGCCTGCTTTCTATATAACACTAAATGGCCATGGGGTAACCCTGTGTTCCTCAGAAACTTGGTATCTAATGCAGTACAAAATCCAATTGGTTCTCTCGGATCATTAGAAATTGGATTGTTCACTTTATACCAAATTCAAACTCAATTTTTATAAGCATATTGCGCAACACAATTTTTCATTTGGAAAAAAGAACAGCATAGGGGTCTGAACAACAGGGCATCATTTTATAAGTAAGGAATGGATCTCAATACAAAATGTCAAACAATTGCATGAGCCACAATCAGTTCAACAAATAGGTGCTACGTAGGTGATAAGTCAAAATGGTGCTTGTGCAATGCATCAAAAAGAAGAAAGTGATATTGTCATGGCACAGGCTTCAGCACGACCCGCTGCCCACTCCACTGCCTCCCTTGCATCCTAGGCTATACAGCGGGACGTCCTAAACACTTACCTGCATGCTGGTGAGTCCTGTAAGGGGCAGTGGATGGGCATTATTAGCCTCGCTTTTCAGTTGGGCTGGAGGCATTCCTCTAGTTGGGGGCCATTTTCTTACTCGCTGTAGTTTCTTCTTCCCAGAATTCCTGAGAAAAGGTTTGTACTTAACCAATCTATTATGGAGGCTAAATCATGCATTCCCTTCCAGCATTTCCCAATCCATCATTGTGGCCTCACTTTTTCCTCTATGACAATTCCTGTTTTTGAGTATATAAGGAGCAGAACTGTCTTTCTCCATTGTGTTGCAACACTCTTCGCTTCTGCTGGTGTGTCTTCGCTCCTGCTGGTGTATCATCACTCCTGCTGGTGTCTCCTTGTTCCTGTTGCTTCCCTTCTGAACCTTTCTATTCTCCTGGTTCTGGTATTTCCCCTAGCCTTATTTGCTTTTTCTGAGACTTGCTATAGTCCTGGCCTTCTACGGCCAGTACTAGTCCTCATCTGCCACCTGGAAGTCTCTGATCACCATCAGAGGTTTTTTTCCCTTCTGGATTTTTCCTCTTGGAAGCACCTACCGGGGGCACTATTTGCACAGACGTTCCATTGTTGGCGGCATCGTAAATACCAGAAGGGGTCACTCTTACCTTTGGTAGACGGCAGTCAAAACCTGGACTTGTGGATTTTCCCAACACCCCAGGGCTACGAATAGACGTCCGTCCGCTGAGGAATACAATATGTGTACAGCAGTTTTTTAATTTTCAGTTATGCCTGTCCAATCCGCACAAAACAGTGGCTCACCATAGGTGGGCTGGATATATCAGTCTTTTAAATGCCTGTCTTTGAATGCATTATTACAGGCCAGATTTAATGTTGTTGATGTTTTGATCTTCTGAAAAACTTGTGCTTTTGTTATATCATGGTGTGTCTTCATCTGCACTAGTTATGGACACAACTATATGTTAAAATACATTGTGTCAGACCTCATATAACATTGAAGCTTCAACAATTATTCAATGACTTTAGTCAAGAAATGACTGACCTGGTAATGCTGCTGAGATGTGGGTGAGCTTGTCCCAATAAGAAAGATCAAATCTCTCTTGTATGGAATGTTAAATGATGATCTCATAAAAAATTCACCTGCATGAATAACAGGGTAATTCATTTACTTTATCACATATAACGGAGTGAAAAGCTTGTTAGAAACCCTATGGATTAAGGGATACGAATCATAATACTGAAGAATGGCTGCTTTATGAAAACTCACCTAGTCCAATAGGGATGGCATGATAATTAATTGCATCACCTACTGGATCAAATCAATTGTGGTGAAGCACGTTAGGGCCCACGCTGCGTATTCATTTTAGTTTGCACATTTTAGCTCGACATCTTTTGCTGATGGTGGCATTTTGTATATTTTTACACTTTTGCGATAAGGCACTCGTAAGACACTGAACTTCAGCTTATTCCTAGTAAGCAATTGCGGCCATGTAATCAGTACACTCTGTCCAAGGCTAGGAACACAGAGCGCAATGCCCTTGCATTATCATTGTCTGCTGGTGAAAGCTCTGGGGCTCCAGACTAACCATTACATCATCTCTGCACCTTTGACACAGTGCAGTATGAAAAGTGCTTTTATTTTATAAATTACCCCTGTGCTACATTTGGCAGAGGATTACTTCTGCTAGTATTATCCTGGATCGCTATGCACTGTGACTGAGATGCAGCCCTGGTGACTCTGACCTCTATCCTGAAAAGATGATAGCCTGCACTACATCATTCCGGCTTCCTGGCACATCTTACCTAGGTATGGGGGTTAGGTTATCCCCATGCATCTGACAGAGGGTACTCCAACTATGGTCTCAACAGTGTAGGAAGTAACAGATAGGAGTGTAACAATGTAATAACATTATCTTGGTTGAATTGTTTATCTTTTTTACCATTCTTAAATGGTGGTTACCATGCTTTGTTCCATCTGCCTAATAATCGCATCTCATGTTTGTATACAAAAATACGATTGTTTCAATAAATGGTTGAAAAGCCATTTTCATTTTTTTCTTGTGTCTCACCTTGAGCATGCAAAGTATCAATGAAAGATTAGATCTGCTCCCACAATTTCCTTGGGAATCAGAGAGGATTGGAGGCTGCTGATACTGTCTAGTACCCTGGTAAGTCTGAGGGGGCAGATAGAGCACTGTGAGCTAGCTAGGAACTGTGTTTATATTTTCTGATGGTATAGGCGGACCAAGTCCCTATACCCTAAAGTCTATGTTGACCTGATACACAGTCCTAATTAATTCTTAGGAACTGTAAAACATGGTACAACCAATGTTCTAGGTCAGGTACTCATTTAATGGGTCTCCCGAGTAGTTCCTGCATGTTCCCAAGGTACCTTTACACCTTTATACAGAGACATCTATGGTGTTAGGGATTAATATTCCTCAGCTTGATAGGGAACCCCTATTTGGTCTGAAGGTTGTTCAAGCTTGAACCTTTAAAGGGATTACCACATTATAGTATTTTCTTCTCTGAATTCCATTAACAAAAATGATGAATGCAATAAACATTCCTGTTAATTGTAGACATGCTGTTACAGCACATTTACTGACACCCTTTTATGGGTGGAGATGCTACCCTCGTGGGAGAGGGATACAAAGCTTATTAATGCAACGTTTTTTATTGTTGGGTCAATTTTCCTGCAGCAGATGCCTCAACACAAACAATTCATTCATACACCAAGGCCACAATACCTAAGCAATACAGGCCTTTTCACCAACTAGAAATAGCATTAACCTTTCAGGAAAATCAAAATTGGTTTCAAGGGCCCCTCCCATATCCACTTCAACATATAAAACTAGGTTCCATCATCAATGATGAGGCAACCTGGCCAGTCCTAGCTGGCTACACACCATACCCAAATGTAGCACCATGAAATATTAGCGAACTCTGTACACAGGTCTAGTTAGACTAAATAGATGTTTAACGCAGTTTGTTATGAGTACATGAACAACTGCCCCAACAAGGGCTGTTCAAGCTGTGCAGCCACAGTTAGCTGTTCCTGCAATTAGTCCTGTTACTATCAACACAATTATGGGTAAAGTTCCCACCAGGCGGGAGGAAATTCCATTTTGGATTGCACAAAAACAAACTAGCTTATAGCAGTGTTTCCCCATACAGGACACCAAGAGAAACATAGAATTCTCACAATGTGTCTACCACTTGGTATGGTTCCCCCTATAGAAGATTGGGCCACCTGGGGCACAGTCTTTGTTGCCATATATACTATAACATACGGTACATTGTCTTTTGTTGTTTTTCCTGAAGAGCTAAAGCAGATTCAAAATGAATATGGGGCTGCCCCTGCCCTGGATTTGGTATGCCCAGACGAGGGTCCCGGGCTCACTGTGCCACTGGATTCAAGCTAGCCTGGCTGATGAAGGGTGATACCCAGAACCGGTCCCAGGATGCTTGTTTCTGGTCCAGGGAGGACCTGGTCTGGCAGTTCGGGCTGGACTGTTCCCATGGGGAACAGGGTCAAGACTGATTTGCATATGGCTGGGTCCAAACTGGGGTGGCACGGTGAGCAAAAGAATTGATGGATTAAACCTAGATCTGTGACTGGGGGTGAATGTTTGATTGGTCCCACATTCCATCCGTCATTTGTGTTTCTTTGCTTTTGTCGCCATAAGTGCGCCGGGTATGCCCAGACATGGGTCCCGGGCTCACTGTGCCACTGGATTCAAGCTAGCCTGGCTGATGAAGGGTGATACCCAGAAACCGGTCCCAGGATGCTTGTTTCCGGTCCAGGAAGGACCCGGTCTGGCAGTTCGGGCTGGACTGTTCCCATGGGGAACAGGGTCAAGACTGATTTGCATATGGCTGGGTCCAAACTGGGGTAGCATGGTGAGCAAAAGATTTGATGGATTAAACCCAGATCTGTGACTGGGGGTGAATGTTTGATTGGTTCCACATTCCGTCCCGGGTATGCCCAGACGTTGGTCCTGGGCTCACTGTGCCACTGGATTCAAGCTAGCCTGGCTGATGAAGGGTGATACCCAGAAACCGGTCCCAGGATGCTTGTTTCCGGTCCAGGGAGGACCTGGTCTGGCAGTTCGGGCTGGACTGTTCCCATGGGGAACTGGGTCAAGACTGATTTGCATATGGCTGGGTCCAAACTGGGGTGGCACGGTGCGCAAAAGAATTGATGGATTAAACCCAGATCTGTGACTGGGGGTGAATGTTTGATTAGTTCCACATTCCATCCATCATTTGTGTTTCTTTGCTTTTGTCGCCAAAGGTGCACCGGGTATGCCCAGACATGAGTCCTGGGCTCACTGTGCCACTGGATTCAAGCTAGCCTGGCTGATGAAGGGTGATACCCAGAAACCGGTCCCAGGATGCTTGTTTCTGGTCCAGGAAGGACCTGGTCTGGCAATTCGGGCTAGACTGTTCCCAGGGGGAACAAGGCAAAGACTGATTTGCATATGGCTGGGTCCAAACTGGGGTGGCATGGTGAGCAAAAGAATTGATGGATTAAACCCAGATCTGTGACTGGGGGTGAACGTTTGATTGGTTCCACATTCCATCCATCATTTGTGTTTCTCTGGATTTGGCATGTGGCAACTTTGCCACAGTTTCCTCAATTATTTAAGTAAAATCAAAGAGGAGGCAGCAGTGCTGGCTGTACACCAATGCCTCACATTTGTTCCAGATGTAAACAAAGTGCGCAAATCAGCAAAAATGATTGTTGAAATCTATACATGTATAGGTCAAGATAATTAGGGAACAAGGCCCAATAAACCACAGCTTAAAGGCAAATCTTAATCAGATAATGCAAAGCAAGCACCTGAGTCTTCTAGAATACTCTGAGACATAAAAAATAAGGCTAATACAAAAACAACGATAAAACAAAAACATGGAGTGGATCTCCACAACCGGAGTCCCCTGAAAAATGTTAAAATGTACGTAACCGTGATACATTCAAACAGCCTGATAGGTATCAGTACACTGAAAAACATCCTCATTGTTCCTTTCAAGACTCATCAGACAAATGCTCTTTGAGAGGAGGATGAACAAAAAGCAGGCATGTAGAGTATGTGACACCGAAAATTGACTCAATGCTCATCTTACATTATCATAATAAAGGAAGAGAAACTTCCACAACAAAAACTTCAGCTTATAATGAAGAAAGTGGCAGGTATTTCAACTAAATATGCCACACCTAGTGAGACTGCTCCTTCAAAACAAAATGTGTGCATTGACACTACTTGACAGCTCCGCAAAGGTCACAATAGTTTGCCTGAATCTTCAATTGTTTCTTGTTTCAAGGACAACTAGTGAATATATTGAAGCTGAAAGACCAGATCATGGGGTTAGCCCTTCTGATAGGCTTTAGGATTCAGACATCCAAATGGAGGGTGAGATACCACGTACTACTAAAGTGATTTTCTGGGAACCTTTTTTTCTTAACAAACAACTTTATTGTTTTTGACAACAAAATCGTCCACATCATTTCTAGCTGTGGCTGGTCATTAGCAAAGCAAAACATAACAGTTTTTAACAGACAATATCAGTAAGTCCGCCATAGGAACATCGGGAGGGGAACACCCTCCATACATTTACAATAATGAGCCCAGCCCAAAGTGATCCCACCACTTTTCATGCTTTCTGGGGCAAACCCTGGATTCTTACACCGGTATTTTCTGTTGGGCACACCAGTCCACTCCACTGCGCCACTGAGAGACGAAAGGCAGGCTGGGAGACTTCTACCCACATGCTATGTCTCTTTTGGTCACCATGGTGGCCACCTCAAGTAATGCCCGATCAGCCCTTGTACACCCCACTCACTCGAAGATACCCAGGAGGAAAGACCTTGGGGAGAGTTCCACCTCCCATACCAGTACTTCCGACAGCGCCTCTGCCACCCTGGTGCAATAGTTCAAAATGACAGGGCATGTTCAGGCCATATGATAGAAATCTGCAAGAGCATATGGACACCTGGAACATGTTGGGCTTGGGTGGAAGTATACTCTGTGAAGGTGGGTGAGGAGGCACCATGAAGGTAATGTATCTCCACGAGCCATAGTCCAGAGGAAATTGTGATAGTACGTGGGGCCATGGTGGCATCATGCCAATCATCATCCTCTAGTTGTCACACCCATGCCTTCTATCGTGTCCACGGGTGTGACAGCACATTGGGCGCATTGATGATCAATTGAAGTTAGATTTAAGAAATACCCCATGTTCGTAGAACCCACATAAGGAGTTTAGCCTCTGGGGGACTAAATTCGGCGAGTGCCACACCCGGGGAAATGCGTGTCACAATTGACGGTACTTGTGAAATAGTGTATGTGATAAGGCATAGGTTGACACACATTCCTGGAAGGAACATATTCAGGTGCCAAACCAAACATCCCCCAGCAAGGAAATACCTATGGCATCCCAGTGAATAAATCCCTTCAGGCCAGCTTTTTTGCATAACCACCTCCCCCTCCACAAGGGGGTTTATTAAGAGAGCTTAGAGTCCCAACCGATGTGCCAGCTGAGAAAGATCATTCTGGTCACGTCTGGCAGGTTCTTAGGGGTTTGGGTGCAGTAAATCAATTCCAACACAACCCCAAACCCCACTGAGGTGAGTTTCACCCTATACTCTGGATATGACCACCCACTGTTTAGCCAATCATGGCGGTAATAATCTGCAAACACCTGGACTATGGGTGGGGAAAAATCCTGAGGGGTGCCAGCAGCATCCAATATCTCATGGCTCATGCAGGTAGTCATGGGCTGAGTACCCCGCCAGTACAATAACTTGCTATTTTTGTCACCCCACTCATATACTCTTGCCATAGTAGTGTGCCACACCTGGTGCGCTGTCTCAAGCGAAAGAAGGTGAATCCCAGCACGAGTAAGCTTGAACTGTCAGGAGTCCTCTCCATGGGGACATCAAGAAGTTGTGTCTCCAGCCAGAGGGCACAGACCCCTAGCAGGGTCACATGATGAAGTGTGTCTCTCTTTTCCTCTGAGAATACTCTTCATGGGCCCTCTGACTGTAGTCTCACAGGCCGCCCATAAGGTGCCAGCAGATTTCACTGTTCCCTGGTTAGTTTGGAAATAGTTTTGGAGCTCATCAGCTAGACCTTGAGAGTATGCCTCATCTTAGAGGTTCCATGCATTAAGCCACTAAATGGGGCACTGGGCAGCAGCCTTAGAGCCCAGACAAAGGAGCACATGGGCATGGTCAGAGATCCCTCTAGGGAGAATTTGTATCACAGAAATGTGCAAGGGGTCAGTGGCTGGCATAAGTGCACACATGGGAGTGATAAGCTGCCGAGGTATGTGTGTGTTGTCAGTACCTGGGGTTCCACAGTCGCCATGTGTTGCATAAGCCAAGGGCATCACCCAGCTGGAGAGCTGATGGGCCCTCACAAGGAGATACCAGAGTCAGCATCGGGATCGAGGATAGCATTGAAGTCTCCTCCCACCACTGTGGCACCCCCAGGAATTCCTGGTATAAGATTTGTGAGAGTGTCAAAAAAAAGGAATTGGTTGGGGAGGGTGGGGGTTGGAATAGACGGATAGTAGATTTAGATTTTGGCCTTCCACTCCACTATGAAGGACAAGGTATTGGCCCTGGGCATCAGGGAGAACATACTTAACCACCATGGGAAAGGAGCAATGAAGGAGAATCAATACTACTCGAGAGCCCCGCCCGTTTCCAGCATGGTACGCTCTATCATACCGTTGACAAAGTAGAAAGGGCCAGTGGGCACCCATCAGCTGCAACTATTGGAGCATCAGAATTGCAGGAAGGAAACAATGGATACAACCGCAGAACACCTGATTTCATCTAGCAGCCCATTAATGCATATGACAAAATCTGTAAGTCCGTGAAGACTGGCATGTTAGGGAACCAGAACAAGAAAGGTGAGTGTCAAATAGGGAGCTCCAGGAACCCAATGTTGGACTGCACCAGGAAGTCCATTGATGTGGTGAAAGCATTGTGTATGCTGGTACCATAGGACAAAAGACATGAAACAATGTCAAATAACAAAACACATTCACATTAAGTCAATCAAAACCCAACCCACCCCATACTACTAACCTTGAAGTATCTGTCGTCCTTCAAACTACAACAAAACCCCACAACATTGAGCTTTGAATATGGAGTGGTAGACTCCTTTATTTAGCAGGATCTCAATTGGCCAGTACCTAATAAATAAAGAAAAGAACAATGTCTGGTTAATCGGGCCCCCTTCTCACCGGCTGCTAGGTATCCTCCGATCAGATCGTAGAAATTGAAGACAGCCCCCTGTTATCATTATTGGGGTGTAGGAGGGCAGAACCCCAAGGGAGCACCATGTCCAGGGCAAGTTTAAGAGATGCCACATCCATCCACAGTGTCTGCCCTGAGTCCTAAAGCGGCAACGCAGAGGTATCTGAGACCCAGGAGGGCAAACCAGTCACTGCTCAACCAAGTCTTTCGCAGGAATGTGTCCAGACCTTCTGTTTCACCTGGGAAGGTGCAGGTTTTTGCCTTGGAGGCAGTCACTCAGCAGCTAGAGAAGATCAGTCTGGATGGTGGAGTTTTTCTTCAGTGAGCCAGTCCCATGCAAACTTTGGGGTATCAAAGATATTCATTTTACCTTTGTAGATCACTTTTAGCCTTGCAGTGAATAGCAGCATATATGGCAGATTGACAGCCTTCAATTTTTGCTTGGCTGCCACATATGACCTCACCTCAGTTTGCACTTCTGTAGTGTAGTCCATGAAAACCAGTATTTTAAAGTCTTTGCAAAGCAGATCTGCAAGGCATCAGGCTTCATGGAGGATGGAATCTGTATCTTGAAAGTTGAGGATGTGAGCATTCATGGGCCTATGCGGCGCTCCCAGGGGCAGTTGAAGCATTAGCACTCTGTGCACCTGCTCCACTATGAACCGGTCCAATAACTTGTCTGTTGGCATCCAGGATGATCCACTGTTTCAGGAATTTCATAGGATGTGGCATATCTATCCCCTCTGGGAAGCAGATAAATCTTAGATTATTGTGCCGCAAATGTTTTTTGGCATCCTCCATCCAGTGGTGTAAGCTCTACAGACAGACATAAGGTGGGAGACTGTATTCTTGAGCTCAGAGACTGCATCTTCAACTGTCAAGATTAATCTTTCACCCTCTGTAATTCTGCTGGTGGTGTTGCGTAGGTCCTGGTGCAGGAGTGCCACCTCCTCAATCTTGGTTTCTATGCCGTTTGCAATGCATGGATGACTGGAAGGATCTGGGCAAGATCTCCTGTGTCAGCAGAAGGCGGGCTTCAGAAGCCTCCCCGGGCAGGAGTAGTCGCCAGGAAATGTTGGTCCAAGTGCCCAGTACACTTGCCATGGGAAATATGGCAGCATGAGCAGCCAAGCACCTATGTAAGGCAGAGGGAGTAGCAAAGATAGTTCAAGTTGAGTCCAGATCACAGGCAATGCCATGGCCTCAGATCAAAAGTAGCCCAGAAATTCCAACCTCCTTAGCAGTATAGGTGGTCCTCAGCTACCCCTTGCAGTCCTTACAGAGGCGCCCTGTGTGACCCAACAGCACTGCACCACTATCCGCAGGCAGCACAGGTATACCTAGTCAGCAGAGTGCCCAGTAGTGTAAATGCAGGGCAGGGAGAGGACAAGATGATGCTGAAGACCAAAAATAGCACCAGAGAGAGAAAACATGAGGATCCATCACTCCCAGAAGTCAAGGGGGTCAGTCGCAGTGAAAGTACAGATCAGGGAGCCTAAGGCTGGGACACCGCTCAGCTTCAGCCCAGATGGCTCAGGCAAGAGCCCACGGAGCCACTTGGTTGGGAGACAAGGCCTCTTTGCACTCCCAGGCTCAATGGCAATCTCCTTCTCACTCTATCCGGCAGGGGCCCATCCCACCTCAGGGCTCTGCCGTGGGTGGTATAAGGCCACTGGGTGGCAGCTCAATGCCCGCACCCTCCAATCACTTGGCAAGTCACCAAAGTCTGCTCGAACCTGACAGGAGCACCAGGCAACCCTGCCAGTGCAAACAAGAGTCTTCAGCACCGCTGGATGGGGCCAAAAAGCCAAGGCCTCTCCTCATGGCCTCTTAGATCCTCCTCTGCATTCTAGCCGGTGGGTGCCCATCCCATTACAGGGCTCCACTGCAGGGAGCACGAGGTCGCTGGGAGGCTGCCTAGCACTGGTACTTTCTTTCACTCCACCGGTCCTCAGAGGTCGTCCGACTTCAACAAGAGCACCAGGCAGACCCGATCTGCTCATTTGCCACTCCCCAACACCCAGTGGTGGTAGACTGAGCAGGTGTTTGGTTCCCCACGAGTGCCGTGGATTGTCATTAACCACAGCACAATCCATTTTAAGACTGCTGCTCGCCGGCAAGCCTGTAACGGCCTCAGCGGTCGTTGGGTCTGCCCTTTTGAATGTGGCTAGGACTCCCACAGCTCACACCTTACCCCATGGGCATCCGGAGCCACAAATAGCTGCAGTCACAGACTAAAGAGTTGCACTGATCACCAGCAATAAAAGGGAAGCTGGGATAAACTTGGTAGTGGTGGCTGATGACAAAGGGGTCCGAGCACTCTCAGAGTGCGACTGCCATAATGAAGCCCTAAGCCACACCCCTTTCTGAGAATAATTTAACTACCACCTACAACATTCTGTTGGCTGAGGAGATTGGCCGCCTGAATGGTTAGAAAAGTTTCACAAAGAAGATGTAATTATACTTTCCTTCTCTGTTTTTGTCCCTGAAGCTGTCAAAAAAGCATGTGCTGCAGAATGGGCTATTGCACAAGCCCCGGCATTGTACTGCAGTCATGTAGGTTGGGATTAGAGTTCCCCTTACCATGTAATACTTATATGCTCTAGCACAGAAGTGCAACCAGAATACCCAATTAAGCATGAAGCCAAAGCCCTGATGAGAGAAATTCTCTCACAATTAGAGTACCAAGGTGTAATTGAGCCCTGTTTATCTTCCATGAATAATTCACTTTTTACTGTAATGTAACCAGATCATTCCTATCGTACAGTCTTCAACTGTAGACATTAAACAGTCATACATGCACTTTTACAATTCAAAATCCCCGCAGTACAGCTTTAATGAACAATATTGTCTGCAAAAAATATAAAATAACATTGGACTTTTCCAATGGATTCTTCTGCCAAAACATAGCGCCTGAAAGCAGAGACTTAACTGCATTTAGCGCTTTAGGAGTCAAGGGAAAATTCTCCTGACTCTCACAGGGGTATAAGAAGAGTCCAGGACTGTTTGCTGCCTGAGTAAAGTCACCTTTACAAGAAATTGACTCAGAAGCATTTTCTAGTTCTATGGCATACACCTCATGGATGATGACTTGAATACACACTTAGCCAGAGTAGATCGCATAGTTTTGGGTTTTACTGAACATGGCTATAAATTCAGTTTTCAAAAAACAAATATTGCCTTCCTCAGTGTCCTATTTTTGGTATATGAGTTGTGCAATGAAGGCAAAAGACTTGTCCCACATTGTTTGGAGACATTTGCTCTCTTGCAACCCGCAAACACTATAAAAAAGCTGCAATCACTTTTAGGTTTTCTGAACGTTGGTAGAACATACATACCAGACTATGGTCAACAGCTTAAACCTCTGTATGATTTCATTAATCTTGACTTCTCCAGTACACATTGGACATCAGAAAACACACTCAGAATACTGCAAACTGAAATGCTTGCATCCAAAGAAATACTGACTGCAGTTCAGACAGCTGTTATAAAGGAAAGCCCTTTGGCTCAGAGGAAACATGTAATCATTGTAAATCTCATTTCAGCCTTAGAGGCTCTCACCAAGGCAAGTGTTCCTAACGCCAAAGCCTTACATCCAAGATGGATACAATGTGCCAACTCTTTAATAGCTACTGTTGTTGACTATGGGGCCTATTACAAGTTCGGTGGATGGGAAGACCCGTCCGCTGAACTTCTGACAGGGAGGTTGCCACCTTACTGGTGAACTCCCTGCCAGCCCCATTACGACTTTCCCAATGGGCTGAGGGGCAAAATCCAAGGTTTATGCCCGTCAGCCCAGCAGGAAAGTGGCAGTAACATTGTCGCCGGCTTGTAATAAGGAGCACCAGCACAGCAGACAGTGCGCATTACAAAGGTGCTGGACAGGCGGACCCCTGAACTGCCCATGCCATGGGCATGGGAAGTGCAGGGGACCCCATGTGGCCCCATGCACCTGTTCTCCACCAGCCTTTTCATGGCGGTGAGCAAAGTTGGAATCAGCAGGGCGTCACTGAGTTCACCGCCACCCTGGCTGATTCCAATCTGCACAGCCGTCAGCCCGTCGGGAACATTGTTCCTGGCGGAGACAGCGGTCGTCTGGCAGTCTGACTGCCAAACCCTTAATTTGGTCATGATCGCCACCGTGAGTCTGACAGTCTGTTGACTGCCAGACTCGTGATGAGGCTCTGTCTTTGACCCCGCTTTACAGATGCAAAATTCCTCCAGTATGAACAAGAATACCCTGCGTCCAGTGACATTTTTCCTCTTGATCAGTATGATTACATAATACATACTAATAGTTCAGCTCATCCCGCAGTCGATACTAAGCAATAATATTCTGCCTCATTTGTGCTGCAGTAGGCGGTGTCATGGAAGATGGTATATTTCATGCACATGAAACATTTACACAATGCTTCGGAGATAGTACCACTCAGCTAGCTGAACTGAAAGCTTCAATTCTGGCATTGAAGAAAACTGATCCTGAGTTTCCCACACTCATAGTGTGTGATTCTTTTTACAGTGTCCAGTCTTATAATGACATTTTGCATTATTGGCACCTGAATGGATTCAGAGATTCTAAAAGAAATGCTATCAAATATAAATTGCTTTGGGGAAAAGTGGTGCATCTTAAGGATTGCTTGACATAGGCTTGTGTAATTCACATATTGAGTCATCAACATGTTGGAGTACATGTTGCAGGGAATTCACTGGTTGAAGAAGCTGCCAAAGCAGAAGTTCAGACTGCTGCTGTAGCTGCAATCACTCGTTGACACATGAGTGTGGATGATGATGACATTATGGCTGCTGTCACTGCTTTGCATAATGGCACTCCATTGCCTGAGAAATATCCAGCAAAATATTCCTATCTGATGAGTATCCAAAACCTTCCTTTTGCTCGCATTCCTGGGGTGGGTGAATGAGTGATACCCAACTAGGACCACAGTATAGAACTAATCATTGCTGCTCATGAGGGATTAGCATCTGCCCATGTAGGTGTGGCGATTACAGTTTCCTTTCTACAGAAATGCTATTGGTGGCATGGTCTGTACCAACAAGCAAAACAAAATGTCCTCAGTTGTGATATTTGTCATCAAATTGAGTTCCACCGTAGCTCACCCACCTCGGACACTACTCTTAGTTTTAAAAAAAACTCTACAATGTGTGTATTTGGTTAATTGCAGACCTCTGCACTCAGGTAGTGCATTCAAATATATTCTATTGGCCCTAGATTCATGTTCTAGATTTCTATGGGTGTGGCCACAGTGATCGGCTGACCCTCAAACTGTTATTAACCATATGCAGGTCTTTATTGGGACATATGCTGGAACAGCATTCCACTTGGACCAGGGACCAGCGTTAGCCTCAAAGGTTTACCATGATACCATTGGAACCCTGGGTGTTGCTGTACATTATTCCTTCCTCTATCATCCTGAGGGAAATTCAATCGTGGAAAGGAAGAACCGTGACTTAAAGCAGTCCTTAATGGCTTGAGTATTAGGTTCAGATCGTTTGGAGCCCAGAGAGCTTTACATACTCTGCCTAGAAAATCTTTGGGTGGCCAGACCCACTGTAAAGTCCTGTTTGGCATCCAGACGTACATTCCAGATCTCGATAACAACAGTGGCCGCAGATATGCCTTGTGACATAAATGAACGTTTCACTGTCTTACAGGAACTACAGGACTTCCAGGATGAATGTTCTGCCACTAATAAAGAGAAGGAACAACCAGCATCTTCTGGCTGGATTCCTAAACTTGGGATTTAGTTTGAGAGAAAATTATGGATAGGAAGGAGTCTGGCCCATCATTCTAAGCACCAGCGCCACTCCTTGGCATTTAAGGTACTAGCACTGTGATTTTACCACTGCTTGTTGGTTGTAGAAACAAACAATTTGTTTCAAATGATCTGATTAAGCTACATCATGTTGGCGGTCCTACACAATAGGCCACAAGGGCTGCTGGATGGTTCCCTGCCTTCTCTCACCACCCTGCAGGAAATCCCTCTACAAGAAGTAAGTAATACCAATATTTCTTCTCTCCGGCTGGGGACTTCCGCTAGTTCCTGTTCCTGCTGCTGACACAGGATACACATCAGACGTGAGTCTACATCTTTTAACTGCTGCTTCTTACAATGATATTGTTCATTATCAACCATCTTTGGAGGTTCCTACCAATTCTCCGTCACCGTGTGAGGTTCCTGTTTTTGCACAGACTGCTTCTGGTTATTTTGTTGATATCAATGTTTTTCATAAATTCCTCACATACTTCACTGTGTGGTTTATGTGAATCTCTTCTTCAGCTGAAAGCAAGTTATCTGATCCATCCACGGTCCTAAATTTGGATTTCCATTTCACAGTTTTTCCTATTCATTTGGATTGGATTTGTTATGGTTTTGTTCTTGCTTCTGAAAGGACATTACTTTCCAGAATGCTTTGCTCCAGCTGCTGAAGCTTCATTCTTCTTCACAAAGTGTGAAGATATCTGTTCTTTATGAACATTTCTGCCTTTCCTGTCACTTTTTACACAGAGTCAGTGCTCCATGTGTGGCTATTACACACAATGAGGACATTGCCTGACACCACCAGTTGGTAGTTCAAAAACATTTTTAAAAGTTTGCATATGTTTCTGGTCACAACCCCTTAGAACTGGGTGCTTATTATTGTAAGCTTACCCCTTCCCTAGCAAGGACAAATATGCTGACCCAAATTAAATTAATTTATTCTGACTCATTTACTTCCTAGTTGACCCTAAAGGGCTAAGAGTATTGAAAAGAAAACATTGATCTGAAATAAATTTGAGGAACACAACACTGGCAAGTCCAGGGTACTGATGTTTCATTTAGAGCTTGTCTGATCCCTAGACAAATTATCTTCCTGAACAAAACAGTGTGGCAAACTACTTGCTTTGGTCTGGCTGAAATTAAATAAATGAACAACACACCTAGCATTCCTTCTATTCCATTTTTTGACACTTGACAACATTTTACAAATTTTATAGGAGAACAGATAAATGATATGCTACAGAATGGCACAAATAATTCTTCTATTTCAGGTCCAGTTGTGTGGTTAGTGTAGCCAGTCAACACTAATGGTTGTCACGCACACTTTTAAACTCCTCCACTGGTTTTAAAGATAGCAGACCAGACCCCCAGTAGGTTCAGTCGGAACATTCAGGGGTAGTAACCACCTATAGCATAGGTAAGTTATTCCAGCAGTCATTACAATATTACACCTTAGCTGCAGTTAAGGAACACTTATCTCTCCTCTCCAATGACATGGATTTACAAGATTTCTTGTTGGGTCCTTGATCACCATGTTCAGAACATCTCTTATATGCCATTTACAGTGCGATTTGGAACATTTCACAGCAAGAAGCTGCGGAACATATACAACAAATCGACAGGGATAGTTGTTTTTGCCTTATAATTTAACATGCACCCAAGACTGATGGCAAAAAAAATGCAACTGATACAATGTTGAAAAGAGCTGTTAGAAAACTTGGCCTTCTCAGTAGCTGAAATACCATCTGCTGCGTGGTTGATCCACCGATATACTTATTACCAGTCTCTACATTGCAGTTTACAAGAGCCAATACTGTGATTAATTTGGAAAAAGTTATTATTTACAATGAGAAGGCAAAACCAATTACCTCTCACTAGCATTAATACATAACTATTACCCAGAACAATTAAGAAGAACAAATACAAAAGTGAGCAATTACCTCATATTTAAAAAAAAACATTTTTGGCACTGCACACACATTACTTACAATCAAAAACATATGACAATAATTTCAAGAACAAAAAATGACAAAAAAAATCTCCTGGTGAGCACTTTTAAAAGAAGATTAGGCCTTCAAAGAGAATTCAAAGCATTGTCTTGTAATGCACATCGTTCCTGTTAGAGCTACCACAAAGACTTACAATTAGCACCTCTGCGCCTTTCTGCTCTTTAAAGAGGAGTCTTAAACTTTTGCGAATGAGTTAGGCTCTGAGTTCTCTCTCTTTGAATTTGGTGCAGACCCTGAATTGTAGGTTGTTTTTTTGTGTCATTTTTTGTTCTTGAATTGTATTATTGTCATATGTTTTTGATGTAAGTAATGTGTGTGCAGTGCCCCAACAAAAGTTTCATATGAGGTAATGGCTTACTTTTGTATTTGTTCTTCTGTGTTCGATAAATGTTATTCAATTATAATTGTTCTGGATAAATGTTATGTATTAATGCAAGGGAGAGGTAATTGGCTTTGCTTTCTCATGGTAAATAATAACTTTTTCCAAGTTAATCACAGTGTTAGCTCAGGTTTCTTTTGTGTAGTTTGCCTCGCTGTTTTATAGGCCATATCTCTTTCCTCTTACGGTAACTTTCTAAATGTGGGATTTTCAAAACTGTATTTTAAAATTCTACTTCACCATGATTTAGGATTTTTCATTACAATTTCAAAGAAACCAAACATGAAACCGTACTTGTTCCCATTTAGAAATTACAGCTTATTAAATGTAATAAGGTAACTCCAATGGTTTCCTATGGGAGATGTAGTCCTTCCAGCAATGGAACACAAGTTTGAGTTTTCACTACTAGCACGTGTAAAACTTTAAAGTCCATGTCCTACTTTTTAAATTCATTGCACCCTGTCCTCTGGTCTGTCCAGGGCCTAACCTAGGGGTGACATGTACATTAAAAAGGAAGGTTTGGGCCTAGCAAAAGGTTTATTTTGCCAGGTTCAATGACAGTTTAAAACTGTAAACACACAAACTGCAATGGCAGGTCTGAGACATGTTTAAAGTGCTACTAAAGGGTGTGGCACAATCAGTGCTGCAGGCCCACTAGTAGCATTTCATTTACAGGCCCTAGGCACAAGTAGTGTCACTTTTCTACGGACTTAAAGTAAATTAAATATGCCAATTAGGTATAAGCCAATCTTACTGTAGTTTAACAAGAGAGAAAGCACTTAAGCAGTGGTTAGCAGTGGTAAAGTATGCAGAGTCACATGGCCAACACAACAAAGTCAGCAAACAGGAGGTTTGAAGGCAAAAAGTTAAGGGAAAAACAACGCCAAGGATACTATATCCAAGATGTATTTACTGGTATCACTCAATTTATTCTAAATTCCCAAGAAGATGCTCAAGAACGTTTAATGGTGAATAGGCATTCTTGAAAATAAGTTAACACCAATAACTAATTTCTTTTATATAAGATATTCATGGCAACATGAAGGTGAGAATTGTCAATACCACACAACAACTCACATTCACTCAGAGCGATTAAACAAATTAATAGTGAAAGCTGTGCAAAATAATGTTTGTCCAGACTATAGATCGGAACCTCTATCAACTTTAATTATTGATCACAGCAATAAGAACGTAATCTTAGTGCTACAAAAGTGCAGAGCTGATGGCACTAAAATCAAACCTGAAATTTGCAACTTTAAAGCTTATCAAACTTCACTTTCAGGGAGAACATTATTTTCTATGAGGATGAGAGTATTAGATCAGGTTACTCCACAGTCTATTTGAAAAAGAGATCTGGATGGACAGAATGTACTGATAGCTCTCTTACATTCAAACACAGATTGACTTATACATGTTCAAACTCCTATCTCATTTTTCTTGAACCAAAGTTCTAGAAAAAGAAGTGTCTGTTTTAAAGATAGGTGTCCATCTTATATTGTGTATTTTCTGGAGATATTTCATCATGTGGCCTAGCAAGGATAACAACCAGTTTAGGCATTTCCCTTTTCAGTGGAATCATGCCTTCATTATGGGGTCTCTTTTTTATAACAAAGAGTTTTAAAGAATACGGAGTGCAAATGGTGTGTGGCTGGCACTAGAATGCAGTTTCAGCTCTTTAGAAGTAAAAATCTGGTAAGCAAAGTAGTAATGTTTTTTTCAAAATCAACATGATTTTTCCCCATAGTTCAAGGATGACAAACATTTCTTTGCCTGGTTTCTTGTAGTTGGTATAGGAAACGCCTCAGTATGACAGCATGGTCTGATAACAAGCAAAAAAATATTTCAAATAATAAGATAGCTTCATTGTAAGGGTTAATAATACATTTACAATAAAAATAATTCAGCAATGTTTGGTAGTTATGCATGTTTCTGATTAACTTATTGATTTATTTAGACTGAAGCTGATCACAAGGTTAGCAAGTGAGCTGTTTCTCACTGTTTTGAGAGCCCCATATAAACTGTCATACACACACACATCACACATTACATCCCAAACACAACGATACACAATTACACCTACACTGTTAGAAACTCAGTTCCACACAGACATACGTCTGAGTACATTCATTGACAGACACACTCACTTGCACACCCTACATACACCTCTACAGACATTTTCACAGACTGACACACAGACACTCACACTACTACCACACACAAGCCCATACACATACTTTTACATATATACACAGATACACAATCACTCAGATACACATGAACTTGCTCGTCCACAGAAATTTACTCTCACATAGGCAGAAGACCCACACACTCATACCTTCACACCCTCAAACACATACACCCCCATATACTCTGTCACAAATATATACACACATACAACCACATACTCTGCCACATACACACCCAGACACAGATGTGCCTGCATGTCCACAAACATTAATTCACACTCACACATGCAAAGTAGTTCCACACGTACATACCCACACACACTCCACAAGAGAGATACGCATGTACCCCCAGTCAGACATATGCATTCATACAAAACCCATAAATGCATGTATGCTCATGTCCACAGACATACACTCACACTAACATACACAGAACTAGGCCAACACATACATACCCGCACACTGCAAGACATATACATAAAACTCACATAGACACTCAGTCACATATATGTAGACACTTATACAATCACATAGTCTGTCACACAGAGACACCTAGACATGCACATACTTACACATCAACAGATGGTCAAGGCACTAACACACACACATGCACAAGACCCACACACTCATACCCTAACACACTCAGTCAGACACGTACATACAGACACCCCCACATACTTAGCCACAAATATACACACACAACGGCACACACACACGGATGTGCTCTCACTTCCACAAAAACTCACTCACACTCACACAGAAGTAGAACTATATGCAGCACATAGATAGCCACATACATTCTGCCAGACCCTTGCATATATACCTTGACAACCAGTATATGTACTCACATATCCACAGGAATACATTCACATGAACACACACACACAACTAGACCTACGCATACATACCCACACAAAGTCAGTCAGACACATATACAAGTGCTCCCCAGCTTGTGACACACACATACAACCATGCACATCTTCACACAACCACAGACATTCACTCATATGCACTCACACAACACCCACACACTCATACCCTCAGACAATCCATGATACACATTCCTCCCTCCACCTCATACTCAGTCACAAATACACCATACACAATCACAGACTTGGTCACAAACACACCCAGAGATGCAAATACTCACAGATCCACAGACATCTTTTCACCCTCTCACACACACATACATGCACAGCTGGACCCACACACAAACCCTCACACTTTCAGTCAGACACGTGCATTCATACACCACACACTCACTCACACATGTACAACTCAACTAAAAACTCTGACCCTTATTTTGAGATTGGCGGACGGGAAAGACCGTCTCCCAAACTCCTGACAGGGTGGCAGCCGCCGTAGTTGCGACCTCCCGTTGAATCTATGAGGAGTTTCCCAATAGGCCGGCCTGCAGAAACCTTGGTTTCTGCCCGCCAACCTGGTGGGAAACAGGCTACGCCATTGTCTCCGGCTCGTAATCAAGCCTGCGGCAATGCTAAAGCCCGCAGGGTGCACCAGCAGACAGTGAACATTTTGATGGTGCTGGGCAGGGGGACCACCATGAAAAGGCTGGCGGAGAACAAGGTCATAATCTGCAGGGCAGTGCTACGTGCAGCGCTGCCCTGATTGATTACGATCTCCGCCACGTCAGGCTGTTGGGATCATGGATCCCGGCGGTGCTGGCGGACCCTGTCGGTCTGACCACATGTATCTTTATGTGGTGGTCAGACCGCCATAGCAGCAGCAGTCCTGACTGCTACCGTGGGGCTAGAGGTCTGAAGACCCCCAACCTCGTAATGAGTCCGTCTCACACACACCCAGACACACTCACATGTCCACAGACATCCTCTCACACATACAAATGGACCCACATACACATCATTAGACACATAGTAAGCCACATACAATCCCATCTCCCACAAACCCATTCACACAGATAGGCACATGCACAACCACACACTGTCATACATACCCAGACATGCATATACTCAAATTTCGACATACGCAACTAGGCTCACACATACACACACTCATATACCCTCACACACTCAGTCAGACATGTGGACACACATACCCACATACTAACACATATACAAACATACACTGTCATACAAACCCAGACACACACATTTTCAGTAATCTAGACATCCTCTCACACTCTCTCTCACACACACAGGCACAAGTAGACTCTCACACACACCCTGACACACTCAGTCACACAGATACAAAATATTATTAGTGGCAAAGAGAAGCACGTTGACAAACAATGTGTAATTTTTTTTATCTTTGAATCAAATAATGTGGTTCTGTAAAGAGACTTTTTCAGGTTTTTGTAACACTTTTGTAAGTCGTTTTGCATTTTTTGTTGTTTATAAAAAACTGGGGTAACAAAATTAAAATCAATGGTGTCAGAACAGGAAAATTGTAAATTCCAAAAGGTAGTAGTGAAGATCTTTGACATTTGTGATCCTTGATAGTCTTCACAAATGCAGTCAGTGACTGCTTTCCCATGCTGATCACCTTATTGCATTTGGAGCAGTAGGTGACATTGTGTTGCATTTTTGGGATATGGATAAGTAGTCCCTGAATCCAGTTGGTGGCACCCTGTCACCAGGTGGGAAAGATGGACCGGAAGTAGAGGTGGACACATCTGATGTATGCTGCTTTCACAAAACTGTATCAAGCCACTTTATGTGGATTGTCCATATGTGTTTCCACATACTGAATGTGTCATTGGAATATTTTTTGCTGGTGCACATGGATAGCTTCTGGTTGCAGATAGTGCACTGAACTATCTTGGTGACAACAAATAGTTCTCTAGAGAAAAATTGCCACACCAATGAAAATTTCTTGGTTGGCTCCTCATTTTTCTAATCATCCTGGTGTCTTTCTTCTTCAGAATCCATTTTGCAGCCCCTACTAGATGAGAAACAATCTCAAACAAATTGCAAAACAAATTACAGGAGATAGTAACTGCAAGTGTTCCCACCTTAGTTCCCACCTTAGTGACACACCCAAATGACTGGGAAGGGTGGGATAGTCCTCAAATAAAAGATGGAGATAACTTTCAACTAATCAGAAGTGTTCTTTGGTTGTCTCATTGGAATTGTGGGCCACGAATCCAGAGCACCAAGGGAACACTATGCTGAAACCACAAAAGAACTCATGATATAGTAATTTGGTGTGTCTCATAGTGAAGCTCTTGCTCTAATATGACTCATAAACCCTCCTATATTAAGAACTCAACATCAAAATAAACACAAGACCCGCTTATCTTCCGTGGTTCCCAGAACAAGCATTTCAAGGCTATGGAGACTGCATGGTGAAGTATTTGGCCTTGTGGTGAATCTGCAGATCCAAATGGAATCCAAGAAAATAAAAAATAAAAAGTAAAATCCATTTTGTTTACCTTTGTTAACATATGTATCTCATTTCTATTCTGTTTCTAGAAATGTAAACAATATTTACAATCATTAATATAATAATTTCAAGGAAAACACGTTTGATTTATTATTTTAAGAAAAAGAAATATGAAGCAACTTACATTCATAAACTGCATGGAGATTTTAATGTATATCTGTAATTAAGAAACCCTTGAAATTCACTGAAAAAAGAAAAGGTTGAAGTGACGTTATAGGGGCATATCAAATATATGTCTATCTTCTGAAGGAAAAAACCTATGGAAATTCACTAAAAAACCTAAAAGTTAAAGAGACATTACAGTTGGGTGACACATTTGACTCAAGTCCTCATGTTATAAACATTAAAAAATAGTGACATTCACCAGTTATAGTTATCTGTGCTAACCATAACTTGCTCCCCTTCCACGCACTGCTTAAGACCTCTGATTTACATAACTCATGATGTGTAATAACATAATTGATGACATGACTGATGACATCATCTGTACCAGTACTAAAACTATAAGGGCCATGTATCCAAGGAACTGGTGCATCGGGTCCGATACGCCAGTTTCCTTGTTCTGCCCTGTGCCCCCCAAACAACACCATGGTAGCACTGTATTTACAATACAGCGCACCATGTTGTTCACGAGCACAACTGCACCAACATTTTTGGTGCTGTTGTGGCGCTTTGCTGGACCAGTGCCAAATTTTGGCATTAGTCCAGCAAAACTCAGGGAGGCCCATAGGATAAAGCACTAGTGTCACTGTAATGCCTGCCCTGGGCAGACATAAAAAAACGATGCTATAATGGTGCAGTGAAATCTTGAAAATTTCAATGCGCCATTTCTTTTGGGCCCCATGTGGGGGAATGCCTCCCTTGCATACATTATCCTTGATGCAGGAATAATGTGCCACAGGATGAGGGCCTGTTTAGCACCGCAGTAACTTAAAATTAAATGGCTCTATGGCAGCGTAAAGGTGTGCAAGGGGCTTATAAATATGCCCCTAAATGTCTCAAGAAGTGCATCAGTTTGTTAAAAAAGAAAAAACAAATAGCACTCTAAACACAGTCTAGTACACATATATTTATACCTACACAAAGGTGTGAACGGAGGTGCAAGTTCCTAAGCACACTGTGCTGCATATAGGTTTTGTCATTTTCTAACTTGCAACAAGAGAAGGCATCTAGGGCCAGATGTATCAAACTTTTTTGCATTCGCAAACGGTGCAAATCGCGAATGCAAAAATGTCTTTCATCATGTATGAAAGGCATTTGCAGTGCAAATATAAGGAATCACTAGGGGGGCGTGGCCGGACGCCATGACGGTAGCAGCCTCTCCGTGAGGCTCCCATCCTAGTCTCCCCGTCTCCGGGAATCCTGAACTCTAGTAGCCCCACAACCCAGCCAGCTGTTGGGCTAAGGGTGTGTGGAGACTGGCGTTCACGCCACCAGCGATTTTGAGCCGCCATCTTAGAAACAGCGTAGATGCCGCATGGAAGCACGCAAGGACGCATCCCCAGATGGACGCTGCGGTGGGGAACACTGGGGCCATTGAGAGCGGAGTTCAGCTCCATGAAGCTGCATGGGGCCGTGGAGTGACCAGAGCCCCAGGGGGAGCCTTATCTGATCGGCGGCGTCTGGACGATGGGAGTCCTCGCTCATCTCTGGCCCCCTTGGGGCTTCGGAGTAGGGTGAGTGGAGTCGAGCGATCGGGTCGCCGGAGGTTTATTCCCAGCGGCCCGAGTCAGAAGTGGCAGGACTGGGTGGCTTGGAACCGCAAAAAATCAGAGTCAGCGGCCGCCGTCACAAAAGCTAAATAATTGCTGCCTGATAACATGTGAGAACACTTATCCTTCCTAACACTGAGGTGAGAGGCCCTGGGACTATCGGGAGCGCATGGTCGGCTCCGGGAGGCTACGTGGGACTGCGGAGCGGGCGGGGCCCTAGGGGAGGCCATAACCGCATAGCTACACCCAGTTGGGGGATTCCTTGCCCATCTTGGACCATCTGGGGGCCCCAGAGTGTCCTTCCTCGCGGTAGGGGCCCCATCTGCAGATTTGAGGTTGCAGGTAGGGGAGACCCCCTCTCTCCTCTTTCCTTCTGGTGGCGATTCCCCTCTGGCGATAGGGGATGGAGCTGGCGCTGGGCTGACTGAGGGCCCTCTTGGAACTGGACAGCGCAGAGTGTGGAGCACAGACACCCCGGAACGGTGAGGTGGCCCGGGGTCCGATTGGTGGGCTTTCCTGTTGGCTCGGAATGGAGAAGCTTGTTGGGAGGAGAGGGTCCAACCCCTCTGCAACTCATCTTGACCCATTGCACGAGTGGGTCCCAGTGAACAAAGGTGGGGCGCAACCCACAGTGAACACGCTAAAAGATGCAAAAGATGGGCAAAACGGGACGGAAAAGAGACACTGATCTCAAGAACGGGCCCTCCCCAAGAGAGATGACTGATTTGGGGGATGCCACGAACCCCACCCCTGAGGAGAGGAGAGGGGATCCTACCCTTCAGGATGTGCTGCTGGCCATAACGGCCTCTCTGGTAGCACTAGAGGGGAAAATTGGCGCGTTGGCCACTGACCTTACGGTGCTCAGGGACGACCACTGCCGTCTGGCAGAAAAAGTGACCGCCACGGACAAACAGTTGGAGGAACTACGACCTGAAATAAAAGACAGTACTAAGATGACACAACAAATTGAAAAATGGATTTGAGAGCTAGAACTGCGAGCAGAAGATGCGGAAAACAGATCACAACGAAATAATATCCGAGTGATTGGACTACCCGAACGAACTGAAAAATTCAACCTGGTGGAGTTTCTTGAGCGCTGGCTGAGAGAAGATGTGGCGAAGGATGGGTTGTCTATTTTCTTTGCAATTGAAAGAGCGCACAGGGTCCCAGCTTGCCCCCCCCCCCCCCTCCAGGGGCTCCCCGAGACCAATAATAGCCAAACTGCTTCACTATAGGGATAGAGACTATCTGCTAAGCCAAAGCAGGAAAAGAGGAGACAGCACGCTGGACAACCATGTGATCCGTATCTTTGCCGACTTTTCCAAAGAAGTACAGAAGCAGAGAGCATCTTTCAGGGACGCCAAACAAAAACTCCGCAAAATGGGGATCCAATATGGAATGATGTTCCCTGCCAAATTGAGAGTGGTGACCAAAACTGGCATACAATTCTTCAGTACAGCAGAGGAGACCTGGCAATGGATCGACATGCAGGCAACGGAGGAGGGGGATCGCAGATCTGAGATATCTCATCCGGAACGAAAGAGGAAAAGCAGACACAGTAAAGCCGGCAGAATGGGTAGTCCATCTCCTATGGAAATACTGAAAGAGCGACAAAAGGCGATGGAAGCGGCTGCTTCCCTGAGTGGCTCTGACCTTGGCTCCTGTAAACAGACCCAAGAAGAAATAGAACAATCAGAGTCGTAACAGGAATCAGAACTCTCACACTCAGACAGGATCGGTCCTGACGTGACGTCAGGTACTTCCGATTATTATCTGAAAAAAACCCTACTGGACCCGCCCACAGAGATAAACCGAGTTCAGGAATGGAGAACTGCCGTGACTACAGCGACCATAGCGATCTGCACCGAGACCGCCACCTAACCCTGCGACAAGAGGTCGGCTGAGCTTGCAGGAGAAAAGGGGCTATGAAATCCCCATGTACTATTCTCCCATGAGGCGGGGAGACGGTGTTACGGTACACTTTTAGTTCTACCTAAGAGCACCCCTTACTCTGATATACTGGTTAAACTTCTTCTAGTTTGGACGAGAGACGTTCCTACTTTTGTCCTGGGGATGGGGAGTTGGGTTGTTATATGTTGGGTATGGGGATAGATGAGCCTTTAAGAGACCTTACAAGGAAAATGGAGCCGACACATGAGACTACTAAATTGGGTGGAGTATGTGCGGGCATATTCCAAATGGTGTCTGCCCAAGAGAGGGGGGAAAATTCCCGACATGTTAATGCTAAACTCCTATAAGTGCCTCACATGGAACATAAGGGGCATGCACTCGATGGTTAAAAGATACAAGATCTTTTCATATTTACAGCGAAGGGGAATTCGGACAGCAATGCTCCAAGAAACACACTTGACACAGGCAGAAGGAAAAGCGCTTCAAAAGCGATGGAGAGGCCATGCATACTACACTTCTTTTTCCGCTTACTCGAGGGGGACCCTGATTTGGATCCAGGCCGGGGTCCCCTTCCAGATGTTGGATAACCTCATAGACCCAGAGGGCCGGTTTGTAGCAATTCGGGGAAGGTTGGAGGGCAGCGTTCTGGCGCTGATTAATGTGTATGCACCCAACTCGGACCTGGGAGAGTTTTTCTCATGTATATCTGGTTTGTTGGCCCCATACTTGCAATATTCAGTGGTGCTGGGGGGCGACTTCAACTGTCTGGGAGACCCCAGTATGGACAGATCACACCCACCACTGAATGATTCGCCCCTAGTGAGAGTGGCTCGGCAGTTTTCGACCTGGCAAAAGAACTGGGGGCTGATTGATGCCTGGCGCAGATTACACCCAGCCGAAAAAGACTACTCTTTCTTTTCACATCTACACGAGTTGCATGTTAGATTGGATGCATTCCTCTGCTCCCCAGATGTATACCCACAGGTACACAATGCGGAATATCTAACCCGCACACTTTCCAACCACAACCCCCTTTTATTGTCATTGAAGTGGGGGGTCCCCTATCCCCCGCATCCCCACTTGGAGGCTCAAACCCAAAATTGTAGAGGACACGCTCTTCCGTGAAGAGTTGCGACAACATATCACTCAGTTTTTTTTTTAAGACAACGAAGCATCCGCTGTTAGCCCCTTGAGTGAATTGGACGCCTTTAAGGCAGTCATGCGGGGAGGTGTATAGTGGGGGCGGTGGAGGTGCGTAGGGCCCTCTTGGGGGACACAGAACGGGCTAAGGACAAGCTGCAGGAGGCTGAGAGAAACAGACCCGGGAACCCACATCTACAGAACTCTATAGTGAAGCTAAGAGCGGAAGTGGCAGATTACACAGAACGCCTCCGGTGCTTTGATTATAGAAATTCTCACTCGGGTACATGGAGAGAGGGACAAAGCGGGCCGGCTACTTGCATGGGTCGTATCTCAATCCCTCAGGTCCCATGTTATAATGGACCTAACCACTGAACAAGGGATTCACATATACGGGGAAGGACAAATCAACTCACATATCACAGCCTTCTACGAACGCCTATGTAGGAGAAGACTCAATCACGTCATGGAAGCTGCCGAAGGTTATCTAACTGAGCTGCAGTTGAGTTCACTTTTACCTGGGGTCCTACAGCAACTGGAAGGGTCCATCACACAGACAGAAATCAGGGAGGCCATAAGTCTGGCTAGAGGGAAAATCCCAGGGACGGATGGACTCCCCAATGAATTTTACACCACTTACATGGACATACTATCCCCGAGATTAGAAAGCCTATACAAAACTGCCAAAGAACAGGGCGCATTACTGGCAACTACCCGGGAGGCGATCATAGTCCCTCTCCTCAAACCTGGTAAAAACCCAACGGAGGTGGGGGCCTATAGAGCATTGTCCATGCTAAACCTCGACTACAAAATCCTCAGTAAGATTTTGGCAACCAGACTCCTCCCACTAATGACCACACTGATACACCCAGACCAGGCAGGTTTGATTCCTGGGCGAAACACCGCTGGCAACGTCCGCAGACTGATAGCCATCATAAGAGACCAGACATCTACGGCTACTCTTACTGGGGTCCTGGCGGTAGATATAGAGAAAGCTTTTGACAGCTTGGACTGGGAATTTCTATATACTGTGATGGCCAGGCTTGGACTTGGGCCCAAATATATCTCCTGGGTGAAACTATTATACACCAAGCCCACTGCTAGAGTGCGCACGGGGCAGACAATATCCAAAAGTTACATGGTTGAGCGGGGTACCAGGCAGGGCTGCCCTTTGTCTCCGCTTTTATTTGCCTTGGCGATGGAACCGTTAGCAGCTGCAGCCAGAGCAGGAGAGGGGGGTCTGGGAATACTAGCGGGAGGCGAGAGACATCGAATAGCCCTTTACGCGGACGACCTTTTAAAATTCCTAGAAGATGTCCAGAGAGATTTACCCCGAGCGCAACAAATGTTATCTCGGTTGGAGGGATACTCGGGTCTGAAGGTGAACTGGGACAAAACTGGTCTGTTCCCATTGGGGGGGCCCCGGGCACCCCCGCTGAACCTGGGCCTGGTCAGGTGGTTCCCGAACGGGCTCCCTTATCTGGGTGTGAAAATTTACCATGATTCCCAAGACATCCTAGAGGGCAACATTGGTGGCTCCATACGTTCCATAAAATCCTGTATGTCCTTTTGGCAGACCTTACCATTATCAGTGGCTGGGCGAATAGCAGTCCTTAAAATGATCGTGCTCCCATGACTGCTATATCACTTCACAGTGTTACCAATTTGGATTCCTAGAGCCATCTTTAAAGAACTAGAAACAATGGTAATATAATTTATATGGGGAGAAGGACAGAGGAGAGTAGCCCTAGCTAAACTTCAAAGACAATCCACAGACGGTGGTCTGGCAGTCCCTGATTTCGAAACCTACTATTTGGCGGCTCAACTCCAATGGTTAGCGCAATGGATGTCGAGCAGAGTAGAAGCGGGATCGAGTGTGAAGGCGTTCACACCGCCGGGGCCCAGACTGTTCGAGGTCTTATCAAGAACCCCCGGAGATGGGAAACAAGACCCTCCTGAATTAAAAATCCGGACTCAGTGTGGAAGACTGTTCTGCACAAAATCAAAGTAGGGACCCCATACTCTCCAGAACTACCCCTTTTGTCTTTATGGGCCTTACCGCATCAGGGTACTTGGAATGAACTTAGGGCCTGGGTGGAGGCCGGGATCCTTACGGTGGGTGCACTATTTAAGGACGGTACATTGATGTCCTTTGAGGCCCTCAGGACGGAATTTGGACTACCAGGGGGGCACTTTATAGTGCATGGGGCACTTGCGGCCAGTATTCGTAGACATTGGCGGGGGAGCGGGGTGAACCTCTAACACAGGCTGCATGCTTTTATCTGTCTTCCGCAGCTGGCAAACATAAAGCAGTCTCAACCCTTTACGGCCTGATACGAGCAGACAGAACAGTCCCTCTAATCCTCCTTAAACTTGGGAGAAAGATCTGACCGAGATGTCTCCAAGGAGGAATGGGGGCGTATTCTGAAGGGTCTCCCTAAGGCGACACGAAATGCCGGATTCAAGCTCATACATTTTTATGTGCTCCACCAGGCATACCCGACACCCGCACGCATCAACAAATACTTTGGGAAGGTGACCGAGTGCTGCCCGCGATGTGGCTCGGTGGGGGCTGAATTCAAACACATGTTCTGGGATTGTCCCCAGGTAGAACCATTCTGGACGAAGGTGTGCCAAACCCTGACGCGGCTTATAGAAAGAGAGATCCCCTTTCTAAACGGGTTTCCACATTCTGCTAAAAATAAAGTCACCGACAGATTTCAAGACGTGGCCTTTTCCTTGGCTAGGCGAGAGATCGCAACATCTTGGAAAAACCCAAGGGGACCTAGAACGTCCCAATGGAAAAGTGAGTTGTCTAAGTGGGCAGGTAGGGAGGGGACTATCCTCCATCAAAAGGCCAAGAGAGGAATTAGATCCCCAGAAGTTGCAGAGGGCTGGAAGATGCTACTTGACACTCTTAAAGCCGAAACCCAGACTTGATTATCCTCCCAATGGTCTCACGGGTCTAGGGGCCTATATGATACAGGAACTTATGGTTGTGGGTGCCTCTACCTGGGACCTGAAACATGGGACCGATAGAATAGAATAAGAAATAGCACACTAATCCTAGCTTCAGATACCAGACCACAGACAGTCACGACATGTGCAGCTCCACAAACAGATTTATAACACGATACGGGGCTCACTGAGGGAGGGGAGCAAGGGTGGGACCTTGGGGGGGGAGGTTAATGTTTAGTATTAATTTAGAAATTTATTGGGTATGGCCAGTTAGGCCTGATAGTTTACAGATGTAGCACAATGGATCTGCTAATTGTAATTTTGTAAGGTGTATTGCATAATTTTTCATTGTCTGATTACAAATGGAAATTTAAAACCCCAATAAAATATGGTTTAAAAAAAAAAATATAAGGAATCACTAAAATAGCGATTCCTTGCAACTGTGACATGAATTTGCGTGTCACATTCTGCGTATGGCAAATAGCGACATGATTTAGCGACTCGCAATCTGCGTAACACAAATTGCGACCTAGATTTGCGATTCGCAGAATGCGACACGCAAATTCCGTCTCACAATGCTATGCATCAAAAATTTGCAGATAGAGATTATTTGCACATGCAATTTACCACAAAGTGAAATCAGGTGGTAACCAGGTGCAACCTATATAAAGAGGTCCAGAATGACTCAGCCCCTTTTCCACAATGGCCGCACTCTACATGATAGCGAGGAGGATGAGGTTCCTGGCAGGTTTGAGAAGAGGGAGGAGGAGACAGGAGCGCATTTTCAGAGTGCGCATAACCCTTTTTGACCAGACAGAGGAGGAGAAATGAGAAGTACAGGTTAAGCTCAGCCATGATATTTGACCTGATAGCCGATCTACAACCCATATTGCAGCGGACCACACACAGGACCAATAGTATACCCACCCATGTGCAGGCATTATGCTTCATGCACCTATTAGCCTCAGGGAGCTATCAAGGGGTTATAGCAGCAGCTGGAGGGGTCTCACAGAGGGCCCTCTCACGATTTTTCAATGCACTTCTCAATGCCATGGTGGTCAAGATTCCCCAACACCCCAAAGGAATTACTACAGACAAAATTTTATTTCTACCAGATTGCCCGATTCCCACATGTAATAGGTGCCATCAATGGGACATATGTAGCTATCTGTCCACCATAGGCCACAGAGTATGTTTATCGGAACCGTAAAAATTCAGGTTCCATGAACATACAAGTAATTAACAATGCCTCCAAAATTATAACCGATCTCGTGGCCAGATATCCAGGTACCACACATGACTCCTACATCTTTCAGCACAGTGGAATTTATACAAAACTACTAGCTGGGGAGTTTGGTGAAGGATATCTACTGGGTAATGTAATAGTTGACAATGTCGCATTGATATAAATGTGACGTAACGTATAACAAGTACTCATTTTACTCTCCTGTCATTTCAGGAGACAGTGCCTATGCCGTGCGGTCATTCATACTGACGCCCTACCCGAGTCCTCCAATGCCAGCTGAAAGGAGGTATAATGCTACTCACAGGACAACCCGCAGTATTGTGGAGAGGACCTTTGGCCTGCTGAAGAGCCGCTTCAGAAGCATCCAAGAGAGTGGTGGCGTACTCCAATACAACCCTGAAACAACATGCAGAATTGTGGCTACAGGTGCTATGTTGCACAACATTGTTACAACGAGGGTCACACCTGTGGAACCCACTGAGCTGGACTAAGATGGGAATGGTGAGGCCTTGCCACCCCTTCGCCCGGTAGACAGAAGCAGTGCAGCAGAGGGCAGACAAAGACGTGCTGGCATTACGCTAAACCATTTCTGATGTCAGTAATGACAATACAACGTCTATTATATGTATTGCTTTAGGTAGCAACTTTATTGCCTTGACTTCAGGTAATATATGTGTGATTAGGACATAGCTATGCACTATACACAAACAGGTGCGAATAACAGTGTCACACTATTAGCATCATAGTATAACTGTTTTGCTACATGTTAAGCTAGTCCCCTACACCCCTCATCATTACTTCCTACATCCACGCACTCCACTCGAGTGCTCAGTGGCACCTCTTGTAGCGGGATAAAATACAGTACTGTGTCTGGTACTGCGATGCCTAGGATCCATCACAGGGGCTGTGAGACTGCTGAGGCTAGAGAGCTCCTCAATATCCCCACCACCCAGTTTGCTGTTTGTAGCACTCCGTGCTGTCTGCATTGTCTCCAAAACATTGGTTATTTGCACCAAGCCTTGTGCAACGTCCCAACTGCAATGTGCCATCTCCAATTGTATGCCCACAGCACATCGTGATATCAAGGAAGTTGAGGTAGCGAGACGAATGACAGATCTGCAGAAACCATCCAACATGCCCATCAATTGGTGATGGCTCCTACAGTGGCTGACACACTCCTGCTGAATCACAGTGCAGAATTCCCTAATGGCGTTTGTCATCTCCTTTGTGTTTTATGCTGCTGTTTGCTGTCCCTTATGCAGTTTGTACATGTTTTCATTAGGAGACTCCATACTGCTTGTGCATTACTCCTGTGTTTTCATTGTGAGACACCAACTGCCTGTGCATTGACCTCATGTGTTTACATCGCAGGTGCTGCACTTTCAGCATGGAAGCTTCAAGGCCACCAAAGAGTGATGGGCCCGCTCCTTCATCAGTGCACTGTCTGCCTGCATCGTGACGGCTTCTGAGGGGAGTGGACTGACGCTGGGGCAGGGACTGCTGTCTTACTGTGATTCTAGCCTCTGGGGGTGGTGTGGGTACTTCATCGGGCATTTCTGGTTATACTCAGGGAGAGTTAACACTCTTGCCCTGAGTCTAGTTGGTGCATTAATGAAAGACTCACTGGTGTTTGAGTCGGACTGTGGCTGTGTTTCGCTATCCCCCACATTTCCACCTTCTGCAGCGTCAGGGCCCAGAATATCTACAACGACAATGTGCAGCATGTCGTTTTTGATTTTTTCACAAATAGTTGCATAATAGTATTAGATGTACACTGACATCGTATCACTAAGAGTCTTTTGTGTTGTTTCTCTATTTGGCTGAACACTATCTTGAAATGTATGTGGTAGTTGCACTTTAGGGGTGTGGACTACCACTTCCATAAGGCATTGTTGCGTTGTATGTAAGATGTGGCATGGACTACTTATCACACTGCATTGTGCTAATAGCTCTTTTCTAGGGGCATTTGTGTATGCACATATGGGGAAACACATCGTTGCTGCGCTTACCTTTGCTGGAGCTGGGTGTCCCTGAGGTGTCATGTCAGTGACACCACTGACAGCTTCAGGAAGCAGTGTGGACTCCACCATGTCTTCCATTGGTGTGGACGGTGTCTGGTCCTCATCCGGTGCTCCTTGCCTCCTTTAGCCTGCTGGCTACCTTCTCTTTGGCACGGGAACGCAAGTCGTACCATCAAATGTGCATCTCCTCAACGGAGCGCTGCACAAGGCCCACTGCACATATTTTGGTCTGGATGTCTGACCACAGTTTCCTCTTCTCACTTTCAGGTACCTGGAGTGCGTTCTTCCCAAGTTCCTAACCACCTTCTCAGTGAGCACCTCCAATTCCTGCTCACTGAATTTGAGCTTGCACTTCCTGTCACCTTTCTCATTCACATTCCCATCAGTGGCCATGCTGCTGTTTGGTCCTGGCTGGCTCACAAGGCTGCTTCCCTGGTGCTGGGCTGTCTCTCTCTGCCTGCTCCTGTGAGTGTGGCTCGTGGAAACAGCATGGGCTGACTCACTTCCAGGTTGTGATGTCATCAGGCTGTTCCGATTTGCCGTTTTCGCAACTTGTGATTTTCAAATACCGATTCGCAATTTGTTTGCGATTCGGTATTTGCAACTCGCAAATTGCATTTGCGAATTTTAAGAAATTGCTATTACCGACTCACAATTTTGATAATCCCATTTTGCATTTCTTAAATAGAGATTTCTTAAAATTCACTATTTAAGAAATGCAAACCAGGAGCTTGATACATCTGTCCCTTATTTAGGTAAATCTACTTGTAGGAGGTTGGTGCTCTATATAGTGTGCAAAGCTAGGCACACTATGCACAGGATCTGGGCAACCACGTGTTGGTTTACAGAGCTAAAAACTAGACCACTTAATACTATAATTTTTATGGTAGCTTGGTTGAGCAGTTAGGCTAATCTTGGAGAAGTGCAAAACATTTGTTCTTCTCACAGTATCAATAAAGCATGACACATAAACAAATAACTTGAGACCAATTTACAAGAATACTTCAGATTTTTATAAAAGGTTTAAGACCAAGATCATCAAAATAGGGTAAGTACTTTTTAAGTTATGAATTTTTGAATTTTAATAAAAATAGTCTTTTTGTACGTAATTATGGACCGTAGGACTCAATGGAGAAAATACTTTGAAAATGCACATAAAATCAGGCAATGCATTTACCAATGTCTCCTTTTGCAGGTGAGTTGAGGTCATCAATGGGCCCTATGGACCAGATGGAGAAGTTTGGGCCGCTGCCGGTTTTGGCGGCAGCAGCTGCATAAAGTCATTGGAGCTGGTACACTGCCACTGCAGGGGACCACTTGGAAAAGAAGTGCACAGGCAGACTTAAAGGTAAGTCTGGTTGGTCCATTGTAGTGTTGAGGTTGTAAGGGGTGGGGGACCCTTAGAGCACAGCTGGAGCTTCGGTGCAGGGCGGCTGGGTGCAGCGCGAATCAGTGAGCGAGGAGATGTGGGCAAAGATGCCTTGGAAGCAAGAGATAGGTCTCTGAGGGTTGCTTGCAAGTGAGCAGGGGCACTCTGGTGGGAGGTCTTGATGTTTCTGAAGTCACTTGACTAGACCTTCGTCCTGGTCCTTTTACAGTCCGCAGTGGACTGTCCTTCTTGGTGTCCAATGTGAGGGGACCACTACCCAGCGTAATGGTACTGTTCAGCTGCTGGAGGGTACGGTGCCACCAAACTTGGCACACTGACAGGGTTTGCCCTCATGGTCTGCTGGGTGGAGTTTGATGTCGCTGCAGTGTCCTTTTTCAGTGGTCAGCAACCTGTCAGTGAAGAGGACCTCACTGGCTTGTTGGTTCCTTGTTGCTCTAGAGTGATGCCTTCACTCTGGAGGGAGTTATTTGGTGATTTGTGAAGAGTGGACGTCCTCTGAGGGTTTCTAGAGTCCTTGTGATGGCCGAGCAACCCCTCGGTGCCGATTATCGAGTCCTGGGTGCAGCAGGCAGGGTTTGGCACCTTTTCTTTGTAAAGCAGGTCTTCAGTTCTCGAGCTTTGCCTCTTCTTTGTTGCTGGTATTCTTGAATTCTTAGAATCTGCTTTCTTGGTCTTGGGATGCCCACTAAATACTGTATTTAGTGGGCACTTTAGGGGGTACCTAGTAGTGACCAATGGGTCATCTACCTTGGGGTGGCTACACCCACTAAGTGACCACTTCCTGTGGGCAGAGGTCACTTCCTTACACCTGATTGGCTATTTTCCTTCCATGCAATATGGAAGAAATGAGATGGAGAGGTCACCTCGCATGCAACAGCTTTGGGGTGGTGCAACCAGGAGCTGGCCACTCCTCCTATCCTTTGTGTGTTTTCCCTCTGTTGCTTCCACCAAAAGTGGGAGTTTGCAATGTGGGAGGCCATCTGCTGCTAGCAGCAGGCTAGGGGGTCAAGTTTCAAGGGTGGTAACCCCTTCGAAGCTCTGAGGCAGGGCTGTGCACATTCCTGGGGGAGGTGGGGTAGCACCTCTGCCCAGGAAGGGCTTTGTTCTCTGGCCCCAGAAAACAATGGCTCTCTCCTCAGGGGTCTAGAATCCTGTCTGGTGGTGGTAGGCTGGTTAGGACCAGCCAGCAACCATGCCAGGGTAGTTAGTTATTGCAGGGGGGCACACCTAAGGTGACCCCTGGGTATATTTTGTAATCAATCCAATACTGGTACCAGTTTGGATTTATCATTCTGAGTTGTTTGATACCAAACAACCCAGGGTTCAGAGTAGCCATCATGTAGCTGGGAAACTCGTACTGACCAGCACATGCATTTAAAATGTCTGCTCTGTTCACTTACAATGTTCCAGGATTGGGAAGGACACAGTAGTGGCACTTTGCTCATGCATCTATGTCCTCATGTATAGTATAGTGCACCCTGCCTTAGGGCTAGAAGGCCTGCCAGAGGGGTGACTTACCTATATTGCAAGCAGTGTATAGTGGGCAGGGCACAGTTTCATTTTACTGACCTGACTTTTTTGGGGGGGATGAATATCTGATGACAAAATCACTTGAAGGAGCTTTAAAAGCATTCCAAGTATTATGTATGGAGATTTGACACTATTGACATTTTTTGATTTCTAAAAATTCATTAGCAAAATTATGGAATTCTTTATTAAAATTAGCATCTTTTAAAAATGTATGATTAAATCTCCATCTATCAAAATCTGAACAAACTGGGGCATAGTCCAAAATCAAAATACAGGCAATTTCAGACTGTAATAAATTATCAGTGAGATTCCTGTTAGACAAAATATTACCTACTGTAAACTGTGAATGTTATATTAATGAATAAGATATAAACTCTAATTTATGGGGATTACAAATTCTCCACGAGTCAGAGTACTCGGTTTAATCTTTTTGTTGAACATGTTGTGCATTTTATTAGGAATTAGTTTTGCATCTGGTTTCCTATCGAAAAAGGAATCGAAGAGCAAATTGCAATCACCTGCTACAATTACATTATCATCACAATGTGTCATTTAATCAATTATTCAGACTCATCAACATTTAAATGGGTCTCTTATAATAACATGATATTGACATACTCTGGAAAGATGAGTTAACACTGACATATAACTGGATTAAATAGACCTTTGACAATCAATGCAATTATGCATACCGTTTCATACCAATAAAAATGGAGACTATCACTACATTGCATCAAATAAATAATAGGATTGTAAAGTGACAGAAAGGAAAGAACATAAAATAGAATAGGAAAAAGAGAACAAGACACAAACATATACAACAACAGGAAGTCAAATATCTGAAGATACAGACAATAAAGAGAGCCTTAAAAACGAAAGGAATTACCTTAGGGTCTGGTGAATACCACATGAAGAAAAGAATCAGGTTCCACCACAACAGACGAGGACCTTCATTAGGGTACATAACAGCATGCAAAACAAGGACTCATAAGGGTGTCATGAACCTATAAAGAAACAGAATAATTAGATAAAAGATCCTAAAACATTCCATATATTAAATATCATCCCACATATGAAGAACAAACACATTCCATTACTACAATAGAATAACCAGCAGAACATTTAAACTATTCCATGTTTGGAAATATCCACTTCATCATCTCTCTGACTAATGGTGTATTCTTTAAGTCTACCAGGGTCAGAATAAGTAACCGTTTTATTCTTATGTGTGACTTTGAAAAAAACAAGGGTGGACAAGGCCATATCTGGCATTAAGCTTTCTTATAGTAGGTCTCAAATCCAGAAATACAGCTGTATCTATTGCAAAATCTTAAGAAATAAAAATACTCTGACCATTCCAACTCAAGTTCTTTTTCTCACTTCCAACTTGAACCTCTTTTAAAAGATCAATATAGTCCAAAAAATAAATGATGTTGCATATGGGCTTAGAGATATGTTGATAACATTCCTCCCCTCTCTATGAGCTTGCTGGATACTAATTTTCAACAACTCAGACCTGGCCAAAATCTGTGGAAAAAAATTGTATCAGGAATGTATTAAAATCACCTCCTTCTGAAGATCCCATGACACTATAAACCCTTAAGTTACTTCTGTGTTTTTGATTTTCTAACACTTCAAGTTGAAGTTTTAGTGAAGATATTTCCTTCTCCATTTTGAACATTTTAAGAATTTCATCTTAGATGGTGCTAATTCTTTGCTCCATTTTTTAGAATCACCTTTCTGCAATGTTCCATTTATCATCTAGCCGTTGTAGAGCTTTACTAGACTTGTCCATAAAAGGGCCGAGCATTCTGATATCCTCTAATAAAACCTCAAAGGATAGGTTACCAGGTGTTTTAACAGAGCAGGTCTCTTTTTCGACGCTTATTTGTTGTAGCACAGCCAACAGGTCTTTATTGCTTTGGCTTCTTGCTTTGGCTTGAACTCAAAGAAGATTGTACAGACATTTTAACAACACTATTGTCAGTTTTGTTCACTTCAGAAACAAAGTAAACATTTGTTTATTAATGTTTACAAGCAGTGCGATGGCTCAGATACATGAAAAATAGAAATGTAACCTATCACAAACCCAGTCAAATGTACACATGTATCATGCCATTGCAGGTGTCTTTGTAGAGTTTTGAAGGTGTAGGCTATGTACCACCACAGACTTTCATTGCACACTGCAAAACTGTCTCCAGGATCATCACAGTGAATCATCACCAAATGATGTAACCCTCCTCCCTCCCCAACAATGTAACAAGCAAACAGTAGTGAGCTCCATATGTCCCAAGATGTGGTAAATATGCACGTGGCCGCCACCCATCCTCAGTCAGCAGTGATTCACTGAGCCCAGGGGGCCAATGTGTAATGTACATCTTTGATGGCTATGAGGACTTCTACCCTTCAGCATCCGAGGAAAGATCCTGGTCCTCCCAGCCCTTTCCTGTGAAAGAAGCAAGGAGGGATGCCCAGTCAGCAGCAATCAGGTGCAGGCAAAGGTCCCTGTACCTTCCTCAGTGTTATATCCTCTCCCCCAGCCTAGCGTTCCACCTCAGAGCTCTATCTGCAGTGAGGTGGTCCATCAAAGGACTTCCAATTCATGCCCAGGGCTCATCTGGCTGACACCAGAGATAAGTATGTGAATCTTGCATCTACCAGTTTCAGGGATGGTGATAGTCCCAAAAGGCAGACCCCAAGCCCCCACTGGTCAGCACGGTCTAGGGTGTGCCCTAGATCACATATCACTTCCTGACAGAACCCCACTGCCACCGGCCAGAATATTTGTACAAAGCCAGCTTTGGGCTCCCGACAGCAAGGACACCACTGAGTGTCAATGCCCATGATAGTATTAAGGGCTCTGGTGTCAGGTATGTAATATGCAGGAAATTGAACTGTGTGTGATGGAAGCAGGTGTTCTGGGAAATGGTATGTGCCCTCCCCAATGCTCGTGTCCAATCCCAATCTCACAAATATCGACCCATCACCGTTGCCCTCCTAACCCGGAATCAGGACAAGTCCAGCTGTGAATGAAGTTGCGCTGATCTATATAGCCAGGAGACTACCCTTTGGCCCTCCCCAAAAGTTGGATAATATGCAGGCCCCCATGCCTCATCTGTTCAATTTGACCCTGCTGCCATAAGATGTGAATGGCACCAGATACCTCGGCATACGTAAGGAATTGAAAAATAGGTAGTCCATTATCCGCCACCAGGTCCTCTAGAGTTTGTCATCTGTCCTCTGTGTAACAGTCTGCGACTGTGTGGATGTCTGCCGCAGTCCATTTGCACATCATGTGGGCTGTAAGTAGGCCACCAGTAGGGGTTGGGAGATCCATCAGTAGGAGGAGTATTTTTACTGAAATTAACTGCAGTTTTCTGCTCCTGCCCATAAGCTTATGTAGCTCACTGACATGCAGAAGCCCAGATACATGTAAATACTGAAGAGTGTTGCAATCCATTCATCTGTGATTCCAGACAGAGATAGAGCATTAGAGGTTAGAACAGTATTAGAAATTGACAACAAACTTCATTTGCATCCCCATAAACTTAAGTAACGAGATAAGCACTAAAAGGTTTCTTTGCACTTGCCCTCAAATGCTAGCAAAGGTTTCCACCTAAAAAATCATAGGGGGTTTTGCTGGGTGCCCTGTACTTCCTAATCAGAAGATTCTTGTAAAGTTCGCCAATTCTGTTGCCCCAGTTCAGTTTGACATTGTGTCTCAAATTTTCGGTCTTTGGTCTTCAAAAGTTCAGTTTTTGCTTTCAACTGATTTAGGGTCAGCTTGGGGTTCAGTGCACTGACCTTTACGTCATCTGAGCCTCATCAGGTAGTCTAATGTTCTTTCTTTCTTTAGACAGAGAATCGTGGTGAAGGTTGTCCCAAGAACTGTGGGGCTACAAAGCCGAAATCCAATATCAGCAGCCACAAGGGACCACAACATGGGAACCGGAGCTGGAACATGGTTTCCAAAGTAAGCCTCTGAAGCCAAGCACTGACTGAAATATGGGCATGGTATTTATAGGCTGTGTGCACAAAAGAGCGGCCAGATATCGCAGGAATCCTCCTCCTGCATGCCTAGCAGGAACCTAGCCGGATTAGGAGGACAGGAAGGAAGCCACAATAAGGGTGTGGGAAAAGGACTAGTGGGTCAATACATGGGGGGGAAGGAGAATCATGATAACTGCCTTGCAGAGAGCAGAAGAAGTTCCCAGGAGAAAAGGCACAAGAGCACCAGGTGGTCAGGACAGCCCAGATTTCAAGAAAGGCGAGTAAGCAGCATTTTGTGGGTCCCTTCAGGTATAGGCGGTGTAACCTGAGAAGGATTCCTCAATGGTCTTGGCCAAACAAAGGGCACAAGAGGAGGGGGGGCATAAAAAGTGTGCAAAGGAGTGGGGGAAATAATCTGACAGGATTATATCATGAGTTCCTAAAAACTGAGAGAAGAAAATCACACTGGAGAAAAATCAACAAACTCGACAGGGGTAGTAAGCACTATATAAATACCATTACAATACAATACATTAAGACCACCTATTTGTCAAAATTCACTTTCCGAAAAGTACTGCATATAGAATGAGTTCAATATGTTCCATGCAGTATGCAATTCTGTCAGCTGTAATTAAGGTTCACTTTATTTGGTTAATTAACTTTTTATTACTTCAATTAGTCTATGACAGACCTGGTGCATGGTTGACAGGAAGTGCCTTGCCTGTGATGGGAGGTGGGGATCCGATCTTGACCGTACTCCACTCGACATACCCAGGTGCAGAAAGTAAGTGAGAGGATTATCCATGAGGAATTGAGAGGAGAACAGCCTCCCATCCCGCAAGGTCAGACACCGATTTGAAACTTAGGGCCTATAAAGTCTCCTTCTGTTTGAGTATACAATGCTTAAGAATCAAAAACTCAGAAATGAGAAAACGAGGAGCACTTGCAGTACCTTCTAAATTTCCCCTTTCCAGCAAGAGATGCTAGGGGTGCACCTCAGGAAGCACCCAGGGATGGAGAAGTGCACAAGCGAACTCGGTGCAAGTGAGCACAGCAACTGTAGTGAATGACAGCAGGACTGGTGCAAGCACAAAACGAGTACCTAAGATGCCAATGTCTCACTTGCCTCCTGAAGCGTGGTTTTCCCCCGCACCCCACCATCCTGAAGCAATACAAAGATTGGTCATGCTCGCAGTCCATCTATTATCTGGGATGGTTTAAGAAAGACTGAAGGGTTGAGGATGAGAGAAATCAAGCTAACACCCCCACTAAAGCAGTGCCCCTTCTCTAGCAGCCTGGAAGACAATGGCGGCCCAAGTAATTTTTGCCTGCAGTCAACCTGAGGTCCTACTGCCCCTGATAGAATATCGAGGCCCTGAAGTAGGAGGCATAGGTCCTTGGGCTCCAGCTAACCTAGCAAACATCAAGTGACAGTTCCCCAGTGTACGAGATATTCTACAACAGTTTTACAAAGAATTGCAAACTATCTGGATGCTGCAAGCCTAATTAGGTAGACATCAATCAACTGCCATGCACTATAATCCCAAGTAAAATAAAGGATTATTATTTTTTTTAAAAAGGCAATTGGTCATTGTAAGAAGTGACCATCTTCCATGTAGTGTACTCTCAGATTTTTGCCCTTGCTGTTTTTACGAATTGTGCACTTTACCTCTGAACACCAGTAGTAAATTTCCTGTGCTCCTTCTTTTAACATGGATGAATTGGAATGCTCTTAATTGGCATATTTACCTTGCCTATAAGTCCCTGGCATATGGTAAAAAGTGTGCCCACTGCCTGGAGGTGCAACGCCACTAGTAGACTGCAGTACATATTGTGCCATCCAGTAGGGTGATAGTTCAAACATGGCTTCAGGCCTACCAATGTACCCTGACTGGAGCAGTTTAAACATTACAATTCAACCTGTCAAAATAAACTGTTTTGACGGGTCTAAATCTTTAAATATTATTGAGTCACACCTTAGTAGGCAAATGTAGCCTGGAGGGCAGGGTGCATGGCATTTAAAAGACATGTAATAATTTAATGTTAACATTTCCTTCTAGTGACTAGCACCCCAAAAACTATTTTCCCAGTTAGAAGGCTGGCTGGCAAATAGAGAAGCACTAGAACCCAATATCAAATCTTAGTTTTGTTATCTCAGGGTAGAGACCATCTAGAAATATGATACAACTCTTTTTAATCGAAAGCATAATTTATTGGTGATATCTGGTTTTGAATAAACATTAAGGGAAAATTACTTTTATAAAGTTACCTTTACCCTTACGAAAGCCTGGGAAGGCTAACTTTAATAGACTCTAGTTGCAGCCCTCTGAGCATTCTAGTCCTGCATAAAGTATGACTCCTGCTCCCAGAGCAGACACAAAGACCTGGGTGTGGAGAAGTGTTTTTGTTTCTCTGGCATGTTGACCATTTGGGCTGTGCTCAGGAACATCATTCACTTTAAGGGGGCTCCATTGTCAAAAGCAGATATCAGATAATACATGGACAACCACCTTCTTTTGTTCCCCCAGTTAGATATGCATCAATCCCAGTGGAAGGGGAGTTGCTCCCAGAACTGGTTTGGAGAGACCACAAAGGACGGGCTCACTTGTCCCAGCTTAACCTAGCATGGATCCTGATGGTGGCCTCTGCTAGAGTAAGTCCTCATCTCCAAAGAGCTGTTCCTGAGGTCTGGAACAACTGGATGTGCCTGGCTGGACTTTTCTTACCATCCTTGAAAAGCTGGGAGTTAGAACTCTTTTGGCTCCAAAGAAGGACCAGGACAAACCTGCCAAGCTGATCTGACCAAGGTGCATTGCAGCTGGGCTGAAGATACAGATTTCTCCTGCCCAGAGATTTTTTTGCAACAGCATGTCATCTGCAGCAGTACTTTATGGACACTAGATCTGTCCTCATGGAGCCCTGTGTGGTTACAGCCAGCCAGCAGCCTTGCCTGCTAGAGGAATCTGAGCTCCAAAAAAAGTGACTAAGTAAGACTGAAGAAATATTGACTGGTGAAGGTGCATAAAGTAGCTGGTCGGCAAAGGACTTTACTGAGCACAAAATCTCAACTACTCTTGCTTGTAGCTTTCCTGCATAAATGGCTTCACAGGGACTGTGTCCAATGGCTATACAAACTTGAGGAGCTCTTCACTGCTACAGTCTGCTGCGCCTTGCCATGCTGAAGATTTTGAAATTCTGTTTTTGAGACCATTTCAAAAGGTAAAACTTCCAACCTAGTTGAACCTTGTTTCTGTAGCCAACCCACACTCCATTGCAGTCAGCCTACAAGCACACCTGGTCCCTGTCTACTGTGACCAGTTGACTCCAGCTGGTTATCAAACCTTGGGCACTTTTTGAAATTTAAACTTCATGTCGGGGATTCCCCTTAGTGGATTTTTGTCATTTTGATGTTATTATATTAATTAAACTTTATTCTATTTTTCTAAACTGGTTTGAGATTTTCCTTGTGTTGTACTTTGACTTTATAACTGTTTGGTACTGCATAACTGCTTTACACATTGTCTAAGTTAAGCCTGTAAGCTCTGTGCCATAGCTACTACAGGATTGAGCTCAGATTAATTTAGTGAGTTCAGTGGTTCACCCTTATAAAGATTGTATTTATTATTTAAGGTTGAAGTCACCCCTCTTTCCTAATAAACAAGTCTGGTACAAGCAGAATGACCCAATATTAATAATTGAGAAGCAAAACAAAGGTGCAATTTCAGATGAATTTCTTGATTGTTTGAACCAATATAGCTAATGCTACTGAGAATGCAGCTTTTTTAGGGATTATTGCCCAAACAGCTGCGCACCACCTGAATCAAGAAGCAGACTGTCTTTCTAAGTTGGTTGCTGTATGAGAAAGGGGAAAAGAATATATTGAATACCAGCTAATGTCTTTAAAAATACAATCCTTCTAGCAAACGGTCAGAAGAAGGGGAGGATCAGGGAGGTAAAAAGACCATGGGGAGAAAGAACTGCATGGAGCCAAGACCAGGTTTTGTGCAATTCCTGCTCAGCCTGACAGGTCCCTCATGTTTGAGTTGTGGACATTTAAGACTTTGGAAATGTGATTGTCCTAATTTACCTCAGGGTTCACACAAACAACCTAACAACCTGAATTTTCTTCACCATCCATCTTGGACAAGACCATTGATGCAGCTGACATTTCTAACATATGTGTTCCTAATACTATTACAAACCCTATGTCTGTTTCTTTAGGTCCCATCAGTGATCAACATGCTTTCATTCTAAGCCTTACCCCAGCTGTGAACTTTCTAGGAAAGGATTGTGTATGCAAATTGAAATGTACAGTGTGATACTGTATTGTACCAGCAATGGTGTCTATTTAAACGTGCCTAGCAAAAACTACAATGCTGTTTTAAAAGTGTGTTAAAAAATAATTATTTATTTGAAACTCGAGATTAAATTTCCATGACTATCATTATCTGATGTGCTCAATCAAGCTCCTTCCACCTTATTCTTTGAACATACTAATGATGTAGTTTGTGTTCTTGCTTCTGAGACAGTAAATATAAGAAGGACCCCATGAAAAAAAAAAAAACTCAGTCACATTCAACAGTGCCCCCTAATGTTGTCTTGGTACAAGTATGCATCACAAGCATTCCTATCTCTGAAGCAAGTATCTTCTGCATCTGCATTATATTTACCCAGTTATTCCAATCCTTTCACTTTGTATTTCCATGAAACAGTTTAACTTTAGGTGTTCTGGTTCGGGATCATAGTGATAAAAAGAAATCAAAGGCCTATTACTCCTTTACCCTCAATGCTTTTGCAGCTGGAATACATCCACATCTATAAGTGGTGGCTGTGGTTGCCCATTCGGTAGAAGCTTGTGAAATGTTTGTATTATGATCCCAACTCACTTGTTGCTGTACCTCATGCCATAGCTCCATTGTTAGTGTCCACTAAAACGTAGCATTATTCAATGTCGTGATTGTCAAGTTAAGAAATACTGTTGTTTGCAAATCATGTTACATTTATACACTGTCATGTGCTAAACTGTGCTTCTTTGATCTGACTGCTCTTGATGGAGAACCTTATGACTACATCCTTATAACTACCCACCTAACTAAATCTCATATAAATGTCACTGATGCACCTTTGCCAACTGTGTTATTGAGTATTATGATGATAGGTCAAGTCTCAGAAATTATAATGTTCCCTGGTTGTAAGCTATTCTATATGTACATGATGATTTCAAAAGTTTTTTTAACCAAATATCTGTTCTGCGCAAGGGGCAGCTTTTATTGCTGTCACACATACCTGTGTATTTGCTTCTCAGAAAAGTAAAAGGCTTCACTGATGTATCATACAAGCATATGGGCTTATTTCATTTAAAAAAGAATCCATTCTTAATTAACTGTGTCCCTGATGTTTAAGTATTTCAATATATTTCCTAGATTCACTTTTCATATCCTTCCACTTTCTATATCCCAATTGAGAATATTATACAGTTACTACAAAGAACAGGAGGGCGAGACACTGGCTGAGAGTTCAGCCAAAACACATAGGGGGTCATTATGATGTTGGCAGACCCTTGACCTTCATGTTGGCGATGGTGGTTGGACCACCAACAGGCTGGCAGAGAGGACCGCCAAATTATGACCATGGCGGTATTCACTACAGAATACAGCCAATCCCATGTTACCACCGGACAGATTATGAAGTTGCACACCGCCAAGACTTTCGCCGCGGTCGCACCACCACAGAAACTCTGGTGGAAACAAACAGTATAAAAGGAGACACCCACCTTCAGGAAGCCATACCCACCTATAGCCACCATGGAACCTGAACTACACGTCTTCCCACTACTTCTGCTCACCCAATGACTCCAGAACCAGTGACGACAGCAACCGTGAGTACACACACTTACCTGTCACTGTCGCATAAGGCCAAGGTTGCGACACAAATCCAACATACACATCTGGAACAGGTGGCGAGGACGACACAAACATACACACCTACACAACAACCGCAACACCTCAAACACACCGTCAAGACTCCACAACACACTCTCCAACCTGACAATACATATACAACACAAATTAACACCATTGTACCAAGATACACAATCACACAGCCATACGGGGCACACGTCACACCATGCAAACACACCACACAACGTTTCGGACATACCAATCATTACCACACCCACACATACAGTACAACCAGACCAGCGCACACCACACTCCAAATAACAAAAGTCAACACAATCGATGCACACAATATCAACCTAAATGTATGTTCCACACAAATACATGCCCAACACACCATACATTGCCATCACTGCAGGAGAAATGCAAAGCACACACCCACACAAGCAGCTCAGACAACAGGTAGCACAACCATCACACACACAAAAAACACACACAGTATAAAGCAGGCAAGACCATACCAGCCATGAGGAATAAAAGGAAGAACAAAGCTATATCGTTGGAACAAAACACTGGTTTGCCCATATGTATGCCAATAAATAATTAAAAGAACAGATTAGATATCAGTATTTACAATAATAAAAGGCCTTAGGCCAGTCCCAAAACCGAAAGTGCAACATGCACAACTGGCATGTCAGACTGCCCCTACTTGACTCCTGACTGCTAAATTACCTCCAAGGTTAGGGTCATAAAGGGGGAGGCAGGCACCTCAAGGATTAGGGGGCAGCTGGGTCTTTGGGATTTGGAGGTGGGACCTTTGGACGTGGCTTTGGGAGGGCTGGGAACACTTTGGAGGGGGTCAACTTCTTGGTGGGCGAGGGCCATAGGTACTTTCAGAGGGGGCATGGGAGGACTTGGAGGTGGTAGGGATGGACTTGAGGGAAACTGATCTTTTAAGGGTCACACAATGTGGGAGAGGAGTAGGGAAAAGGTTCAACTCTGAGAGGAAAAACTTCTTAGACACACAGGGATGGTCATGGCAAAAGGGTTTGGGAGTGGAGGGAGTAATTGGAGGAGGTGTTGTGGTGGACGTTTTGGTGTGTGCGAGGAATGCTTGTGGGTGCTGGGTGTCTGTTGGGTGGGCGAGTGTGGGCGTTTATGTGTCTTGGGAAGAGGGAGCGTGGAGTAGCTGGGAGATACCGTGCTGGTTGAGTGAATGTGTTGGGGTGGTGACTGCACATATGGTGGATATGCTGCATGTGGGTGTGTCTGTGGTTGTGGTGGCTGCAGACGTGATGACTGGGGTAGATGTCTGCAGGTCTGCTATTGTGCTGACGGTGGATAGGATTGGAGTGGTGGCTGGATTGGTGAATGTTGGTGGTGGGTCTTGTGGTGCTTGTGTTTGACTGCGGAACAACCTTGGCTGTTGAGGAACACATTGCTCTGTTGGACTTGAGTTGCAAATCCCTGGATGCCATTCACAATGCTCGACTGACCCACAGAGATCGACCTCAGGAGGTCAATAGCCTCCTCACTGTGGGCAGCAGGGCTGACTGGGGCAGAGGCAAAGGTGCATGCGGTGAAGGAGACGTCCACCCTCCTGGGTGAGCGGGCACATTCAACTGGGTGGTGAGCTACAGGGAGGGCGGTGGTAGTCAGAGGGGGGCAGACAAAGATGGTGCTGGGGTGGTTCCAGATGGGTTCACCACCACCAGGGAATGTCCACTAGAGGAGGATTCCAAAGATGATGATGCAAAAGAGCTGGAATACCCCGTGGCACTCCCCTTGCCCTCTAGGCCACTGGGTCCCTTGTTGTCGGTGGTCACAGCACTCTGGGTCCCGTGGCCAGCAGCATCCCCACTCACCTGTGTCCCGACTCCTTCGCCTTCTGATGCTGATGCACACAATTAGAGAGAGGGGGAGGGAGAGATGGAGAGAGAGAGAAAGAATTGTGACATTCCTTACATACACACACATGTAAACATGCAGAACTGCAGGTAAACATGTCCAGGCTAGGCTATTTGCGTTGGCATTACACATATCTTACATCATGTTACTACTATCTAACCCTTCATGTCATTCTTCACACCAAAACCACATTCTGAGTAAGTTAGCACGACTGGAGTAAACCACCTGGACACCTCGCAGAAGTAGATATACCCCACACATATTCCAGAACACATCTCTCTATACTCCTATCACCTACTGGAAGAGCAGATGAGTGATCAACACATCGTGCATGTCCTGAAACAACACCTGACCAGTCCATCTCAAATACTAATGTCTTTTGAAAGTGTAGACTACCCAATTCACAGACCCCACAGCACCTGCCATACATATATTGCTGGCTGACCCCCTATACATATATGCCAAGTGGCACTCACATACAGGTGACAACTGATGTGTAGAATACATGTCTAGAGAACAGGCATGGCATGACATTCACACAATCACAGAGGAAAATCGGCGCACACTAAACACAGATACACCACATCACTTGATTATCACTTTTGCAGCTACACTGGCCTAGATAGCACCCATTACACATCCATAGACAATCACTAAGTGCATTGTCATAACTACACTAAAGGCAGCCACTATTGACATTATAGGCCACCTACCATTCCACCTGACATGCAGTTACAGTTCCAGGACTTGACAACATGAGTAAACAAACATCATACACACCACACTAGACGTGATTACCTCTACCTAACTCCAGACTACAAAAATGTCACACGGAAATGATATGTACACACGATTTACACATGAACCTGCAAGACTCCCAGTGCATTAAAAACAGTTTATTACAAAAAATACCTGCTTACGAAATAGTGGTACAAGACCATCACTTCATGAGCACATAAGTGATGCAATACCTAATCCTCACCTGACTGAACACATCAGCTAGGTCAAGGGTAGCATAGATTGTCCTACTCCACATGGTGTGCCCCCAAGTAAACATTGAGACATGATGTAGGCAGCATATTACCAAGGTTGCAAAGGATTTGGTAGGGCATTTGCACACAAACCAGTGACATTGTGTTTGTGTATTGTATAAGGCTGGTTCTGCCCAGGCACTTACCTTCTCTATTACCCACGCATTGGGACAGAGATGAAATGCCCACGTCAATCACATGAAAAGCATTATGAATTTGAATACGCAAATCAGACCTCCTTCGTTGCTACCTTCACAAACCCCATTGAATGAAGATGAACGGACAATGAGGTTACAATGACAAACACAGATATGTACTGTCCTAGACAGGCCATATCTGTGTTGTACATGAGATGGCAGCCTCACATGGATTCTATACCTGTACCAGTACAAGTTATGTTTGAAGCCTGTACCAAATAGGTGACTCAACCTGTTGTTGCAGTAGGTAATCAGCACAGATGGGAGTGGTCAGACACCTTAGAGCCACTGACGCACATATGCAGAGGGATGGAATGGGATAGAGTAAATGGGTAGGGTGAAATACCAGCTCACATGCATAGGAATGGCAGGATGTGCAACACATGTGCCACTGACATTCGGGTTTCTCCACATACAGTCAGAATGATGTCTTGATACAGGAGTCCAAAACTTACACATAGCAAACCATGATGCCAGTTCCACATCTCATACACTGGCAAGGCGCTACCAACTGATTACCACTAGTCTAGACACATTCGTCAGCTACTACATCATCACAGAAGGTACAGTGAGATAGCAAACAGCATACAACCAGAGCCAAGTACCAGGAAACAGTCAGTATCTACCCCCTTGTGGTTGCTGTGCTGCCCTCAAACACCCATTCACCTAAGGGTAGGCCACTGCCAAAATGCAGGCCATTAGCGTGGGTCAGGGTCTGACAGGCATCCCTCACTCATTAGGAGGACTTCCCCAGCTGGGCCTCCATGGGCTTCCAGGCCCAGCAACTCAGGTCCTCCCACCGCTTCAGACAATGGATGCTCCACCGACTGTGGACCCCCAGTGTCCATGCTTGCTTGGTGATGGCACGCCAGATCCCTTTCTTCTAATGGCCGTTCACCTGCATGAATGACAGACAAAAGGAGAAAGTCATGTGCCACTGCTCCATACCAACAGGTGTTGACACAACACAATTGTAACAGGAAGTGAGGAGACATGCCTACCCTTTCAGCACACACACCTGTACAGTATGCCACATGCATGCATCTAGACCAACTAGAGTTCACATGGCCAGCTCACCATCACACACAAGACCAATCACATGTCTGGGCAATGGACTCACCTGTTCCTCTGGTGCTCCAGGTAGCTGTTCATACTGGGGTAGGACCTCCTCCACCAGCTTCACCACCTCTTTCTGTGAGAAGACAGGGGCCCTATCACCTGCAGAACGTGGCATAATGGCTCCCAGAGACAGTACACAACAGCTCACGTAGTGGAGGGTCTTGCTAGCAACAGTGTCGGGAGACAAATGAGCAAGACTGCAGAATGTGGCAGTCAAGGCTGCCACGTACAGAACCGTCATCGCCATTGGCCCCAGTCCACATAGGCAGCAATGTTAACCTATGACAAGTTGCATGGCGGTTGCGACTGCCTACCGCCATGACAACTTCCACCAGCAGACTTGGGTCACCTCCAACTATCCAGAACAGTAGGGTCAGGCACCTGCCACTTTGGGCACATGTACTTGCTGCATGTGCTTAAATAAGCGCGTCAGACACCTGATCATCCAGAAATCTATGTCACCCAATGTTGTAACTTCATGGTGTGCTACATTATGGGGCACTCACAAGTATATGACGTGTTGAGCCTGTATATATGTGGATAGTTCTGTGTAGCTACTCTGAGGTACGTAGGTAGATTTAGTAACATATGTCATCAGTGCAGGACTGCAGTGACCCACAAAATTTCACATACATGTCATATGTCGTATCCAACTGATATTCCTGCCAATGTGCTGCAATGACTGTGTATGGTGTGCATTTATATGGTCTGAAATGTTTGTTTCAGCACTGCTATGCAACCCCTGCATGTAAGGTTTCTGAAAGTATACCATGTGCTGGTGATGTGTGCCAACTGCATGACTCATTGTACATTCTCTCCTCTCAACATAGATATTCTTCCATGAGGGAAATAAGACATGCACCAGAGTACCATCAACTGCTAGACCTGGTAACCATGGAGGGCAGGCATGTCACCCAGAGCTACCGTCTGAGTCGCCAGACCATCATGGATCTATGTAGACAGTTGGAGCCAAATCTGATGCCAGGCAATGGCAACCAGTATTGCATACCTCCCATTGTTCAAGTATTGTCAGTGCTACACTTCCTGGACACTGGGTCCTTCCTGAATACTGTAACCTTAATATCAGGGATTTCTAGGCCCATGTTGAGTCAGGTGTTGAGGGATGTACTGAGGGGTGTACTGAGTGCTTTCTTGCAACACCTTGACAGTAACATCAGGTTTCCCCAAAGAGCGGATAGGGCCAATGTGAAGGGTGACTTATCAAATGGGACAGATTCCTAATGTGGTATGGGCCGTGACGGAACCCATTTATCCCTGGTCTCTCCTAGTGTCAATGAACAGGTCTATAGGAACAGGAAGAACTACCACTCTGTCAACGTGCAGGTGGTGTATCTGGCAGATGAGTACATCTCTGAAGTGACAGCCAATTTTCCTGGATCAGTGCATGACTCCTACATTATGCAGAACAGCAATGGCCCAACCATAATGGCACGACTACACACAGAGGGGGCCTGGCTGGTTGATGAGTATGCATTGTTTTGTGTTTGTATGTAATGTGACCTGTCATCACAATCTTACCAGTCGCTGAATCTTCTATTTCAATTGTTCGACCATTGTGTTCACAGGTGAATCAGGGTAGCCAAACCTTCCTTGGCTGTTGACACCTGTGAGGTACCCGGCCACACCAGTGGAACTCCGTTTCAATGAGACCCACTGGATGACAAGGCGTGTAATCAAGCGTACTTTCGGCCTCCTGAAGGCAAGATTCAGGTGCCTGGACCTATCTGGAGGTGTCCTCTACTCGCCCCTCAGGCATGGGACACTATTGCTAGCTGATGAGGGGGTGGCAGCGGTACCTGTGTCTGTAAATGATGATATGGAAAGTGATGAAGAGCCAGAGGAAGAAGGAGCAGCTGACTGTAGGACTGAGCCAATCATTCAGTACTTCCAGTGACATACAGGTATGTGAGGTGGACCTTTTCATGTCTTGCCAGTGCACAATCAGGACTGGATAGCTGACATTACACTTCCTGAGCTTTAGCATATGTGATGGTCTAATGGTGCCAATTGCCTGTGTGAGAGTTGTGGTAGCAGACAGATGGAATGTAAGGTGTACAGTATTAGCAATTCACCCATAACGTGTTGTAGCACCTGATTCCAACATTCCCTTCTCTCATTGACTGACCAGTTTAGAGCTGGATTTCCTGCATTCTCCTATTGCTATCTCCTCCCACCCACAGGATGTGGATATCATCTGTGGGTCTGCTATCTAGGGCTTGTGGAAAACATTGCCAATACTCAATAGTGAAAAGAGTACAGTTTTGAGAGGTGTAATTGACAGATAGCTTGGTAAATGGTTATAAAGAAGGGCCTGACCCTGGTGTGGGATAGGTCCTATCTGGGTGCCCATGAATTTGGAGTCATATTACAATAGGCATGCAGCCAATCACGTGTATATGTGCTTACTATTTACACACAAGGAGAGATGAGGAAGGTTTTAACCCCCGTAATACCTCCCAAAATCAAAACTGTGAACACAAAAAGTATGGGGGAGAGGGGTGACGAGAGACTAGTCCAGCCTGTGGTTGTACCACCTTTCCTATGATCCAGTCTCTTCAGGAAGGGTTGTGAAAATTGTTAATTTGGGGCCTATGTTAGGGGTTCCTCCTTACTGAGTAGGTGGTCTCACACACATAAGTGTCATGTTTCATCATTTGGCCCCCTACTTCCACACAGGTAGGACAGTGCCACCTCGGCAGATTCAACCTCATGGTTAAATGAACCCGGAGGGAGCTCTTAGATGATATTTTTATGGATAATATAGGGACCCAGTCATTTAAGTAAAATTACCTAACAGATCACCAGTGTAAATAACATCTTTAATAGTGGGGTCTGCTGGTAAAAAACGTCCTTCTCTTGTTTTTATTCTGAGTGTAATGACTCATTCCGTTACTATAATCCTAACAGCCAACATGTTTCTGCCCACACACTAAGCCATAACTGGTCTGGGGCATTCTTCAGGGCCTGAGATCCCTAGTAAGTGTGGTGTGAAAAGGAACTTATCCCATCTTAATAGTGAGAGGCTCATATGCAACTCACTCAAGGCCTACCTGAGTATTACTCAAATTCGGAGGTACCCTAATCTTTAAGAGCAGCTGGCCCCTGATCTGGGGTAGGAGTGATGCCCCTTGTAATCACACATTCGTCAAAGGGAGCATCACTGAGGAACACCTACTCAGGGCCCAGCCCAGCCTGCTTACTGTGTCATATCTTCTATCCTGATGTTACTCTGTCTTGCTCTAAGTCAGAGGCTCGGCGGACTATACCCTGGTTTTACTGTGGATTTCAAAATCACTCTGTGACATCTGTCCAGTGACATTGTTGTCACATGTGTCCTGCTGTGGGGGTCTCCATCTGATGGCCATTACACTGCCAGTTCGAATCGGTGGGGGGTAGGCATTACCATACCACATTTGGGTAGGACAATTGTTGTACCGTTGAACACATATACAGTAGCTGTGTCCATAAGTGATTTATTGTGCATATCAGTTCTGTGAGAAGTGAAATGAAAGTGAACATAAACAGGTGATGAGTGGAGTCATGGTAGATGGATTGAAGCTGCTACAACATTTGGTCACACAGGTCCAGTGTCCTTGTACCATGGGAAAATGGAGGTATGTTTCAGAACAGTCAACAGGGTGTCTCAGTGGCACACAAGGGTGACAAAGCAGGAGAGGCTCACTTCCTGGCAGTGGGTGTCTGGATGGATGTCCATGTTTGTGGCTCTACCCTGACAATTTCGGCCACCATGACCCTCAACTCGTCGGTGCTTTTGTGGGGACATGGGTGAGATTGTGTTGACGGCGTGGGGGGGGGGGGGTGTTGTGTATGACACTGTGCAAAGTTGGATGAATGATGGGGTGTGGGTGGTGCGTTGTGAAGGATGGATGGTTGTAGCAGAATGTGTGCTCGTTGTGTGTATTGTGTTTGTTTAGTTGATGTGTGATGCATTTGTGCCTATAGTATTAGGGGTGCATGTGCCTGCTCTGTGTCTCTGTATAGCGTTTTAATTGCACAGTATTGTGGGTTGTGCGGGGCTGTGTTATATAGTGGTGTGTATAGGTGTGTGGATATGTCAGGTGTGGGGTACTCAAGCTGTCCAATGTCGTGGTGGTATCGGTCAGTGGTGGTTTCCGACTATGGCCAGACGCACCCCCAATGTTTTACCGCCATGGAAGAACCGCTGTGCTGATTTGTGAGTCATAATCTGGTGGGCAGAATTGTGTCAGGCTGGCATTGCTGGTGGTCGAACTGCCTCTTTCCCGCCTGCCAGTGTCCTGGTGGTTTTGGAAATTTGGCCTTTTTTTGCAGTCTTCAGGGTGTGGTTCATAATACGGCGATCGGATGACCATCAACAAGGAGGTTTTTTGGCAGCCACCACCACGGCAGTCTTGCCAAAAGACCACCAAGATCGTAATAAGGCCCATAATCCTCACTTTGCTGTGTAAGATCTTTAACTAAATGCACAATATCTTATCACTGGAGTGTGAGCCTATGCTTAAGGCTGCAAGTACAATGTTGCAAATTTTTGTGTCACCACTGTGCAATTCTATAGTTAGGTCAGCATTTAAATAGGGAATGCATTTTTATGAAGCTAATAATTCTGGCAAATCTCCAGTGACCCTCTGGGGCCCAAATTAAGAAAAACTAATTTTTCTGCAATCCTGTGTGGCACTGCGGGATCAGAAAAAAAACAACCAAAATGGCAGCCTGGTACTGCATTGTTTAATTCAGGCAAGGGGGCATGCAGCCACTCTCCCGAGCCATTATAGGCCCTAGGGTGCCCACTCCACATAAGGGGGAAGGGAGCACACTGACCCCCTCCGTGAGCCTTCAAAGGCCCCAGGGACCCCATCCCCTGGGGCTATTTTATTGAGGGGAGTCAATGAAGGCCCCTGGGATCCCTACTCCAGAGCCACTAAACTTTTTAAAAGGGAGGTCCCCTCCCTGAGCCTTTTAAGGTCCTGGGGACCCAATCCACCAGGCCCAGCTCACATGAGGAGCCAAACTTAGTCGTTCCCGCCTGGCAGAAGCATTACCTCGTGGTCCTTTATGCAGCTGTAGTGTAGAGTATGCACTAGACAAAACCAAAGGTTAAAGTGGCATTATAGTTAGGTGTGATAAAAAGATTATATTACAGAAAACCGAAGAAATCCACTGGAAAAAAACACAGGTTAAAGTAACGTTATAGTTAGTGGAGTATATCAGTGAAAATATTAAAATTTAGATTTTTTTTTTTTTAAACAGAAATTCATGAGTATAACTTGTGCCCCCACCATTCATTGCTTATGACCTCACATATTACATCACTCATGACATGTTCTATGACCTAATTTATGTTAATCCCATCCACCTGCTTGATTGCCTTTTGGAAAGCAGATTATGTATCACCTCATTCTTCGAATCACCCTTTGTTCTCAAGGAAAGGCCTTATCAGTGCTACAACTACCCTGAGGAAAAAAAAGAAAAAGAAAAAGAAAAAAAAGGAGAGTACGCTACCATTAATGGCAATACTATTACCATCAGACAGTTTTTAACTTGCAGCTCGCGAGGTGATTTATGTCATTGAATGCCCATGTCCCCTGAAATATATTGGCAATACTATTGATACTGCAAAAAAAAAAAAGTGTCTTGGAACACCTTAGGGTTATTGATCATAATGATCCCAAATGCCCTGTTGCCAGACACTTTCGTGATAAACATTTCAGTGTTTGTAACAAATTGACCTTTTATGTCATCAAACAGATCACACACAATCCCAGAGGGTGATCGCACTCTCCGAATGAGGAAAAAAGTGTCCTAACTTATCATTGCACTTGATACCATATGCCCAGGTGGTCTGATTCAGGATGAGGAATTGAGCATTCATTTATATGATGATTAATTAATTCTGTTTGATTTCTGAACGTCTTTTTACACCTCATTATGATCTCTGTAGTAAATTACACAGATCTGTATTTTGTGTTTTATCTCATGTGAGAGACTTTTTATCGTTACTAACTCTGCCTATCTTGTGTTTTTGCTACAGGAGGAAAGAAAGGTGTACTCCATGGGATCCTAATAACCAGGCCAGATAGGTCCTCCTACCCTTTTCTTCAAAATTCATTGCGGTGACTGTTGTACCACAGCTAAGATTTTTTTTCACTCGCTGTGCTCATATGCATTTATTTGATGCTTGATGCATCTCCTCTATACCATATTAATTAAATCAATTGTTTTACCCCAATGCATTACGGGATATCACTTGTCTGCTCTACCTCTAGTTTCACAGATGCTGTAGCCTGCACAGTTGGTATATTTCTGTTTGCACCATGTATGCACTCAGTTAACCTATTGCCCACTTGGGCTTGATTGAATTGCCCCTGGGGCCATTGGTGGAGATTTTTTTATTTTGAACTTCTTTCTGTTACTTTAAGGAGGCACTGCATTTTCTGTGCATTGTGCACATATCAGTTTCTTTTTAAACACAGGTGTTTCCTGGTATGATATTTAAAGGCGGAGGGTGACACGTCACATCCTTGGGCCAGCTTATAACCACTGCCGCAAACTGCGGGTCAGTTGGTACACTGTGAACTAGGGTCTTGCACTGTTATATTCATGCACTTTGCACATGTTCTAGTCACATTTAGATTTGTACTGCACACACAGTAACCACTGCGAAGTTTGCCACACTTGAGGACGCGGTCGTGACTCCAGGACCTGCATGCATGTTTCATTGTACGCAATTCTGATATGCTCTGCAGCAAATCCACTGAACAATTCTTTATGGTTTCTTATTTGTGATGGGCAATATAAACGGTTTATATTAATTCATTTTGCACTGTGCATTTTACAAGATGGACTTCACACTATGACCATATTGCTCAGTATGTCACAATCCGAGACCTAGCTTTGATCTTGTATGCTCCACTACCCGAATGATCCCTTTAACTCAGGGACTCATTATCCCAGATTGCATGCGTTACACATGCTAGTATTGCTTTAACACCCATGCTTTAGGTTTTTTCAATGGCAATGTGCTGATGATCGCAAAATACATACTCTCATGTGTTTGCACAATGTATTGTATTATATTTAATGTCTTTGATGAGCTGCATCATCCCTTGTTAACTTTTGTGTATTGTTTGGTATTGTAATAAGATGGGGCACAAGTTTTTCACTTGGGTATGTGTAGCCCAGTAAGTCTTTTTCATGTTCATCATGATTACACACCTTAAATCAGCCATGGTGTCATTTTGACTATACGTGTTAGCAAGGCCATTGCATTGGCCGAAACACAGCATGTTGGAGTAAAATCCTTTGAACCACGTTTTACTTACCGAGCGTCTCATTTTTTGGTTGGTGTATAGATGTGTGTGTGTATATATATATATATATATATATATATATATATATATATATATATATATATATATATATATATGTGTGTGTGTGTATGTATATTTACATACATACATACATAGTAGATAAAAAAAGTGACAGTTATTACGTATGCTCAAAAGCGCATGGAAATTAATTGGGAAAAAAACACAAAGGTTAAAGTTACGTTAAAGTTAGGTGTTCAAATAAGGTAAAAATCAAAATGTTTAAAAAAAAATGGCAAGTTCGCTCTCACCTTAACTACTCTAATTCACAATTTCTAAGTCTACCTTCATAGACTCTAAATCAGTAAAAGTGGCAGCGAGTTTCGTCACTGGAGCCCCCAGATTCTTACCACAAAAAATTTTTTAATCTAAGGTTTTATGCATAGTTCAGAAAGCACTATAGAGACTTGCACACCTATTCATAAATAACATGATAAAGTACATTCCTCCCATCCCATTTCGCTCCGCAACAGGGAACCTCCTCATACTCCCTAAAATACATAAACAGAATAGGTGGCCAATGTTTTTCAGCTTGTACAGTGATATGAAATTTGATTACAGAGTATCTAAAGGTTATCTCTAAATAAGAAGTTGTTGAAAGCAATCTGAAAATGTGGTCACTTGTGGTGACCTTTTTAGGGCCAAGAAACCTCTGGTGAAAAAGCACTTTACAAAACATTTCACAGAAAAGAAAATGTTGCCCTAATGAGAAACCCTTTGCTCTACACCCACATGAAATACTAGGATCCCCCAATTCAATAGGAAGAGCTGTGAAGGCTGCCATTTACGTGACAAACTATTCTTGTCTCTCTCCCAGATGGCCTGTCCCTGTTGGGTGACCACTTCATACTGCCTAAACAAAAACCCACTGTGTTCGACAGTCATTAAGAGCATTGAATGTTTATTCTGTCCCTGGACCAAGGCTGTTAGGCAAACCCGCTGTAAACCAGTTTTTGCTTAGACAGCATATAGTACACTTTTACATTGTCACTTTCCCACCAACATTATCAAACGTCATACAGAATTGCTGGCTGGCTGACAGTTCCCAAAACAAGACAGCCACAGAAGAGTAACGAGAGAAAAACTAGAAGGGTCACCCAAACATATCGAGAGTGTTCAAAAAGTCCAAGTCTAATAATGATGTTAAGTTGGTCTGAATCATGGTTATAATTGCAATAAGGAGAAGTTAAAAAAAAACATACAATTACATAAAATCAATAAAAACCTTTAGCAAAAATAAACATTTGGAATTAGACTGTAATGCTCTGGACAACCCCTAGAGGACCCCACAATGAAAATAGCATTTGTAAGAAACCTAGTCATGTTACCATATAGATAGCCCCCGGAAGGCATAACCACATGAAAAGAAAATGGCAATGTATTGCTGTGTAACCAAAGATTTATCTCCGAGAGGGCATAGTGCATTACACATTTACAGGGCTAGTAGGCCTGCTCTAATGATATTACAAACAAGGCCCTTAAAACACAAACTACTCTCAGCTGTAAAACAAAAAATCTAGCAATGGGAGGTTAAAAAGACACTCAAGGGAGGGGTTATTTTAGGGTCCCCACTAGTGTAGTGTGGGGACCCAGAGATGATCTAGACAGAAAGAGCAGGTTGTGGTGAACGTTTTGAATGTGGTTACAGTGTCCTAGGGACACCACAGGCAGAGTTATGAGCAAAGGTGTTTTGTAAATAATGCCCTGCAAAGCATTATGGGACAACAGAGTGCAGCAAATATTGTAGTATGTTGACTGTAATGCTCCGAACAGCCCCTAGAAGATACCACAATAAAAATGTAATTTGTAAGAAACATGGTCATGTAACCATATAATTAGCCCCTAGAGGATATAAACGCATGAAACTAGAATGACACAAAGTAACGCAGTGCAACCATCTAGAGAGCATAGTGCCTTACACATTTTTAGGCCTGGTAGGCCTACTGCAATACTAAGGCCCTTCGAACACAAACTACTCTAAGATGTACAACACAAATTCCAGCCATAAGAGTTTATAAAGAGACTGAATGGTGGGAGGGGTTATTTTGGGGTCCACACTAACCTAGGGAGGGGGACCCAGAGATGACCAAGACAGAAAGAGTGCATTGTACTGAATGTTTTGTTTTGTGGTAGTCCCAATGTCCTAAGAGCACCACAGGATTATTATGGACAAAAATGTGGTGAAAAACAATGCTTGCAAAGCATTATGGGGTGAATTTTCCAGAGTGCAGTGAGTATTGTAGTATGGGCTCTCCCGCTGAGCTGGGAGAGCGGCGTTGCGGATTTCTTTTTTTTATTTTTTATGAACGCATTTATCAATTGTAAGTGTTTTTGGGAAAGCTATGGAGCATGAAGGGAAGAGCCAAAAGAAATTATTCTGATTAGGTAACAGAGTGAACAATGTGATCAGTGCTCCAATACCATTGATGGAGTTTGCGCTGTTGGTGCTGTGAGGGCCATGGCCGCCATGGAGCACGAAGGGGAGAGACAAAAGAAGAGTTCACCCACTCTGAAGTATATCGGGAATTGTGCAATTATCCATGTAACAGGTTCAGTCTGCAAGGTGGTAAGAAACCCGCCCCAAGGCAGAACAAACGTAAACCAATTACCAATGACGTCAAGGGATTTTTGAAAGGCAAGCTCACAAACGACTGAAAGTGATGGGTGTGGTTAAAAGTTCACAATACTTACAACAGGTCAAAGCGCCTGTGCACTAGACCTAAAAATAGATTTGATTGAAAGCTGTAACATTTTCCAATGTGAACTTGTAGAAAATGAGTTGTTAATTATTAGTAGGCTATTTCAGGGAAATTAATTTTACCTGCACAGTGACACTGTTCTAAAACTGTTCACTGCGTGGACATGCTTCACTTTAATGGCTAACATATGCCTCATTCCCACATAGTATATATTAAAGGTCTGGATTTACAAGGCACACTTAGGTTGTAGAATTTCCTGTGGTGGGCAGGGGGGGGGCGGGGGGGGGGGGGGAGGGAAACATTCTTTGCCATATGACACCACTACAATGCTTTAAAACTACAGTCCAGGCAGAACTTAATCAACAGTTTGGTGACATATGTCGGTGGTGTAAATGCACACTTCAGCTGACGTATGACCATTACCTTCCATGCCTGTAGTTCGATTTCTGTGCCAAGTTACAATAGTCTTATTGGAACTCATTGGAGTAAGCCGATTAAAAAGTAGTGTTCAGGACAGAGAATATGTACTGTAGCAAAATAAGGTTAGTAAAATGGGGGGAAAAGAAATTAAAACATCATGCTGAAAAGTCAAATTTACAACAATGATCGTTCACCCTTACAAATGTTTTATGCTGCGCACCTCAATTTAAACTGGTGTGAGGATAAACTTTTAAAGAACTGGGCTTGCAATTGCATTGAATAGGACATAAGAACACTGAAATAGAATACATTTGGTCACCTCAGCCAAATCACCATGAATAAGGAAAGAAAGTACATCTTTAATAACAGAATATGCCAAACACGTCTGTTTAACCTCCAGCATTATGAACAATTCCTGATTCCAGGATCAAACGTTTCCCTTCCCCTCAGGAGGTGGGGGCCTAACTAAACAACTGAAAACAGGTTCTAAACCCAAATGGAGAAAAACTGAAAGAAACACTGACTTCACTCTGCTCTCTCCACAACCGCTAAAATGGAATCTAACTTGATTTTAATAACATTTACCCATGCCAGAGAATCCAAGAGTCTGAGAAATTAAGCTAGAAGGAAAACCAATCAAGCATTTTAACGTAGATAGAATGGCACACGACCCATTGCATACTGTAAAAACGACCCCATAGCACACTTTAAAACTATTAACTGGATGACATTCGGACACAGTTGGTAGTGCATTTAGCAATGAAGAATGTGAATCAAATTCACCATTAATATGTTTACAGTTCAAAACAAAGTGATAACAGAAAAGGCAGAACCATCTATAAACATCAGAAACATCATAGTGAGAGCAGTAAGAAAGAAGACCTAGCTTAAGCATGTGTTACTAACACGTTGGCCGTTATTTTAACATGTGTCCCGGGTATTTAGGCTCATTTCTTCTCTCCAGTAGTCGTCTGATGCCTGCTGTAAAAACGCACAGTCAACAGAAACAAGTGTGAAGTGCGAAACAGAGTGCAAAAAGAGCAAAGACATATCACCTGATGTGTTTCAGTCACCCTCCTTACCTTTATCAAAGGAATGTAACCGTGGCCATTTTGGATTTTATGTTGTTACGCACTCTCGATACCCTTAATACCGCATTAGGATACATTTGAAACCTGCACTGGAGTGGCATTGAAAATACAAAATGCTTAAAAGCATAATAAAATAGATAAAATATTTTCATACAAAATTCCACCTCACTAGGCTATAGGAAGTATTAAAAAATCACATAAAAAAATGCGACTCTGAGCTAATTAAGTTTTCCTAAAAATTCTAAAGATCAGACGTACCCATGGGAATAGAAAAGATACAATAATAAATAAAAAAACATACAAACCTTCTTTGGTATTAAAACCGTCTGGGGTAATATTGTAAATGAAAAATTATCCTGGACACCAGCCTGCTTAATCGTTGTTACCTATGTATTCCTTTGATAGTAGATTCTCTGTATAGGCCAAACTGTTGGATATAATAAATTTTGCTCGTGTTTTTTCAACAAAAAGAAAAGCAACCACATAGCTCACATCTAGATTCTAGATAGCACACACGTGTTCTAAAACGTTCGTGGGACGAATAGTGCTACCAACACAGGAGTCCACAAATCAGTGCATACACCACATATTCTGTCAAGCAATCAGACAAATCTTAAAGGATTTCTTACCAAGAACATTCGCTAACCTGTTGCATGTGTTCATCCCAAATTGCATATCGTGCACTTATTACCACTATAAAACCCTGGACTATATCCTTGAACCAAACGTCATCCTTTTTTGCTTATCAAAAGACTACCAACTATTATATCCATCCAATGATTAGTGCTTTTCTGTATGTAATATTTGGAAAAGTGGAGATAGATTACTTCAAGTCATGATGTAGCTTTACTACGTCTCAGTGCCTCCGAATAATTCTTAAAATATCTGGATAGTCCAAAGAATATATGGGATTAAATCTGAAACCGCCATTACTTTTCTCTTTTTTGATTTTATTTAAAGCAAGGTATCTCCCTTAAGGCTGCATACTCTCCTTGTCTTCGTCACTAATTCATGTCAATACACACAAAGTGTTGTCCCATCCCATCTGCTTCTATTTCAGAATCTTCAATATTGGAACACTGCTGCTAGCATACAAGGTAGAACGTGTGAATGCATATTGTGTACATTTATATCTGGTAGACAGTGGGAATGCTTCACACAATGAATAAGCAATAAAGTGCACAAGAAGGGCTACTTACCTGCTATCTTAGTTTGCCACTGGTGGATCTATTCTGAATTCACGGACAAAATATGTCTGAATATGTGAGGGATCCAAGAACATTGCACAAGAAAAATAAAACAAAATGTACTTTATAGCTGCAGTTCAGTTGTAAACCACTGTGCCATACATCACTCTAAAGGTCATCACTTTGTCATTTGAGAGGCAGTTAATTCGGTAGCTTAGTATTTGCAATGGGATCGTAAACAGACCACCTAGTCCACCCTCAGTCTACAAGAAAGATAGCCCAATTCAGTGAATGAGGATTCCCATGACTGCGAGCTAAGATTACAAGTAGGACACTTCAGCAGATCATTCACCATTACAACAAAGTAGGACACGAGGGTTAAAAAGGTGGATCCTGAAATATTTGTCAGTTACACATTTCATAGAGAACTATTGGTATCAGAGAGTAGCAGCGCCGAAAATTTGTCAGCTGATCTCCAGGCAGCTGATTTACATATCCTATTAAAAGGCACACTGATAAGGGATGCCGTAAGCACCTTTCAACTAGGAGAACATGTGCAGAGCTTTGGAGAAAAATGTTGAATTATTGGTATTAAGTCACTCTACCAGAGACACTTCAATATGCTATGGAATGTTCAGATGTTGCCATCCTATTTAATGGGGACCTAATTAATTTACTATTCCTTCATTTTGTCTAGCTTACATGTGAGAAGCAGATCAAAAATATTAATGAATCTTCCTGCAGGAGAAAGTGGGAAGCAATATAGTTTGATTTACAAGTAAATCAATTATGACAATAAGGAGGAACGACTGATGGGCCCTTACATTCAATGGAATATTGGGTAGAGTGCACTGGAGTACAGAGTTTACATGCCATTTAGCATATATCCTAAAGTGATGGCATTTAGCAACACTACTTGATGGGAAAACCGCAACAGATCGGATGTGTGCATGTGCAAAAGGTTGGGCCCATAAATTATGGACAACATTGGTGGACTTTCAAAGGAACACTGGGTTTAAGACAGGTGGAAATATTTCCTTTATCATGTAAAGGTTACTCAGCGTGGGTTATTTTTGCAGTGATGATAACGAAGTGAATCTTTGAGAAAGAAAAGTAAGCCAGATTGCACCAACCACAAGCAAAAAGGCAATATAATTTCTGTCAGGGATTCCATGAAGTTCTTGAACTTTTTCAAACAAATGCAGAAGCTCTTCCAATTTAATGCATAGAATTGAGGGTCCAAGGAGGTTTCACTTCTGTTCAAATGAAGAAATTGGAACAGTCTATTAGAGGAAATCAATACACAGGTTACCAAGCCCAGAGGTTGCAGCTTGTGCTGCAGAACTTAGTAATGTTCCTTGAATAGATCAAAATAACAAGTTATTCCTTCTGGTGGATAAAATATCTACCTTCAGATTCCTCTTCTCCTGGATCTCGGTGATGGACTGGATCTGGAAAAATCAAAATACCTCTCCTATGCTGGTAAGTGGTGCTAAACTCCATATAGATGCTAGATACCACCCTGGATATGACAGAGCTATATAAGTGCCATCTCAGCATACCAATGTCAGTTTACCCTCTGTATTTCCATATCCTTTGAGGTGCAGAAGAGGATGATGGCATCAACATGACTAAATTGTAACCTTATTAATTGGACTATGACCATTCCCCAGAATAGGGGAGGTAGGCCGGTTGAGAGAGGAAGGTGCAAGTAGATAGACTATCCTCCATAAAGATACTTACCAAGGGTAAATAACTTGTTTTTCTGATGGATACCTCAATTTGCATATTCTTCACTTGAATGGTGGTGGGTCTTTGGAGATCATCAAAACAAAGGGCCTGATTCTAACTTTGGAGGACGGTGTTAAACCGTCCCAAAATTGGCGGATATACCACCTACCGTATTACGAGTCCATTATATCCTATGGAACTCGTTATACGGTAGGTGGTATATCCGCCACTTTTGGGACGGTTTAACACCGTCCTCCAAAGTTAGAATCAGGCCCAAAGTGTCTAACAGAACATATCTGGCAAACTTGCCATCCCTTCCATGTCCTGGCAATGTCTTTTGAAGGTTTGGACTGAAGCCCATGTCGCAGTCAGATAATGTCCAAGACTGTAACTCCCCTAGTATTAAAAACACACAAAGAAGCAGCTGTCGCCATGGTGGAATTAGCCCATGTGTCCAAAGTAGGCTTTTTGGCAACAGCATAACAGATTTTAATGCTCAATGCACCTGTAAAGAGGTATCTTTTGAATGGCTCTGCTCCTTGCGGGTATGGCATTATTGATAAAGAACTGATCAATCTATCTGGTATTTCCAGGTCCTTTCTACATAAAAGCGGAGACCCTTGTGAGGATACAATCAATGTAGCTTCCTTGGTGACATGAGGAAGTGGATAGAATGTTAGTAGGGTGACTGAATGATCCACATGAAATGCGGTGACAATTTTTAAAAGGAACAAAGCCTTTGTTGGGAGACCAACTTTTTTGGCACGAAAGTAGTAAAGCAGCACAAACAAAGACCACAGCTCGCGAACATGCTAATCTGAAGTGCTAGCCATCAGAAAGCTCCCTAACATGCAGTTCCGAAGTGCTTGCAATCAGAAACTATATTAATAGTCATAGCCTCAAAAGCCCATTATGCATTGGCTCAAACAGATTTCCTCGAGAAATAGACTACCATGTTGTGGTCCAACTGAGGCATTATGGAGATCGATGAGGAAACATAGGTGAACCCTTAAAAAAAAAAAAAAAAAAAATCATGACAATTGAGGGCAAACGGCGAAGTTTGTTTGGGTAATGAAAGAAAGGCTGAAAGATAATATTTAACTCTGTGCACTGCAAGCACTGGCAGGACTAGAGACAATACAAAGTGCAACACATTCAAAAGACAAGCTCCTCTGTGTACCAAGACCCAAACCAGAACTAATGCCCAGTGTAAACAGGATTGGCAGGGGGGAGTTGATAAGGACGTCTACCTCCAAAGGTGGATTAAAATAACTCAGCGAGCCAAGCACAATTGCAAGGCATGAAGATGAGGTCCTGGAAGTTATGATGCAGGACCTATCCCTGGCATTGTGAAATGAGGGGTGGAAGGGAGGGACAAATCGACAAGCAAAGGAGATCTGTACACCATACCTTCTGAGGTCAGTCCGGCACAATCATCATCCGTGCATGTTTCTGATGCAGCTTCCTGAAAACTTGAGAAATCCAAGGAATGGGAGGGTCCGTATAATGGGGTACTACATCAAGTGAAACAAATCTCCTAGACCTCCCTGCAGCGGTAATTGGAAGATGCAGAACAGTGGACAGTGTGCATTTACTCAAGTTGAAAAAAGTGCGAAGATGGACTGGACCACCTCCTAAAAGAGGTGCCACTCATGGCTAGCAAGGTGGACGACTGAGCTGTCTGCCCTACTGGCCAGGGAACTTGGTAGTTGGTAACCTCCCAAATGTTGAGGCTGAGTCAAAGTCCACAGTTTCAGTGCTCCTGGGCACAAGGGACTTGAACAGAAACCATCTTGTTTGTTGGTGTATCACACTGCAGTTGTGTATTCCATGAGGACCTGTACTGCTAGATCATTAAAGGAGGCCTAGACAATACTAGACAAATCATCCAAACCTCCAGCAGATTGGTGGGGGGGAGCAGAAGGTTCACACACAAATGAGATTCCCCATCACAGTCCACCACTAAAGAACTTTTGAGGCCTCCAGGGAACTTTGAATGTTGTTCCACAACTTTCCTCAGAGTTGGGCCCATGGGATATTGAGGCATCACAGAAGGTCTGACTATGCCAGCTGCATGGGCAACTAACAAGATGCAGGAAGCCATATGAACAAACAGGTGGTGGACAGTCAGTGTTGAAAGAGCCTCCTCCCAAAACATCACAATCATATCCTAAATGGCCGATAACCTCAGAAGGAGGAAAAGTCCTCAGAGAAGTGTGCAACACCATCTAGATTACGAGGAGGTGCTAGTAGGGCTCCAGATGGGATTTGGGCACGCTGATGGAAAATCCCATGTCAAACAGCTGAAGGACTCGGGTGGTCCAATAGCAGCTGTACAAGTCCGCCTTCAGCAGTCAGTCATTGAGTTACGGGAATATGCATTTCCACACCCTGCAAAGATGCCATCGCTACAGACATCACCTTAGTAGGGCATTGAGGTGCAGATATCAAACCATATGGGAAGATTACCAATTCTAGTGGGTGGACACCACTGAACCTGTGCAAGGGGCAGAATACTCCATTTCTCCTTGAGGAAGAAGTCATTCAAGATGAAGGTCAAGGATGGGACAAAGCACCCCCATGAAGAAAGTAACAGGATTAAAATCCCTGCCTGTTCTCATGTCCCAGAAATACTTTCACAGCTACTTTGCTCACCAGAATGGCATCACTTTGGCAGAATACAGGCATGATCTGCCATGGCAGTCGAGAGGACAGAAGGAATTGGTGGGTGGGGGGAGGGGGGTGGGTAGAGGTGAGAGAAGAACTCCTGGTTTAGCTGCTGTACTAGATCAGAGCACAGATACTGCCAAACATGGTTTCCCAGGACTAACCACAAATCTTGTGGTACTCTACTGAAAGGGACAGTCAGGAGAGGCCAGTCCAAGGGTACGATCATCTTTAGCCCACCCCTGTTTTATCCTTTCTAGGTCATACTCCGCTTTCTCTGCAAACAGATGAGATATCAAATAGCATAGCCATCAGGTTTGCCTGGACATTCCTTAGGAATCCAGTGGAGCATAACCCACCATGACGGCAAATGGTGTTGCCTAACCATGATCTGAGAATTTCCTGGGCTGCATCCTGGAAATTGCGAGAAACTTCTGCAAAAAGTTCTCAAGTGGTCTTATATGTTCTGCACAATCATCTAATTCATCTCCCCCACAGGTGTGAATAACGTGTGTTGGAAGTGGGGTCTCTAGTTTGCAGAGGTATACGCCCTTGTCCAAATAGGGACCACAATGCTAGTCAGTGTAAGTCACACACAATGCAAATTATCCTGTGCCTAACCACTGGTAGCTTGGCACTGAGCAGTCAGGCTTAACTTAGAAGGCAATGTGCAAAGTATGTGTGCTATACACTACACAGTAACAGTGAAAACACCACAAAAATACACCACACAGGTTTAGAAAAATATAAGTTACTTATATGGTTACATTAAGATCAAAACTATAAAGATTCATTAAGCACAAGTTGAGAAATCATTTTTGCAAGATTAAAAAAAAAAGTCTTAAATCTTAGAAATCAGTTGTCTCTGATTTGCACAAAGTACCTGGTTTGCGTAAAAAATAACATGCATGGAGACCTCAGAGGAGGAGATGCGTGAAAAAATAAGGTGTGCATCGGAATTTCCAGTGCAGCACAGATGATGCATCATTTCTTTCCACGGTGCAAGGGGCTTTGCGTTGATTTCTGGCGCGCACGCTTGGTACCTCACTACAATGCAGGGATCTTTTGTGACACCCAGGGACAATGTGTGGAAATCCTGGCCTTGCGGGATGAAGTCAGATGGTGAGCTGCGTCGATTCTTCACTCGGAAGTCAGGCTGAGTCATTCCGGTTTGGCTGTGCGTCGCTTTGGTAGAGCTGTGTGTTAATTTTCCAGCTGCAAGATAGGCGCTGCATCGATTCTTCACTCGGAAGTCTGTCTGGGTCGTTCCAATTAGGCTGTGCGGTGATTTTCTCTTCGCAAGGCGGACTGTGCATCGTTTCCAGCAGACTGTGTGTCAATTTTCGGCGCACAAAGAGTTCCTTGAAGAGATTAGGTCTTTTTGGCCCTAAGACTTCAGAGGCAAGCTCAATCCAAGACCTTGGAAAGCACTTCTCAGCAAAGTCAGAGGGCAGCAGTCCTTCACAGCAAAGCTGTCCAGTTGAGTCCTTTCGGCAGCCAGGCATATCCTCTAGACAGGTTGCAGGTTCAGGTCCAGAAGTGTCTGAGTTGGTGGGGTCAGAGACCAAGTTTATATTCTTAAAAATGCCTTTGAAGTGGGGGAGACTTCAAAGAGGGGTTCTTAAGTGCACAAGTTCCCCTTTCAGTACAGGTCTGTCCGCCAGGGTCCCAGTAGGGGGTTTACCAGTCCATTGTGTGAGGGCAGGCCACTAGCCTTTGAAATTTAAGTGTCAGGCTCTACACCGTTCCAGCCCAGGAAGACCCAGGAAGTATGCAGATGAGTGCAAGTGTGATCGAGCATCCTGTGTTTGTGGTTGTCTGGACAAAATGCACAAGGAAGCTGTCAACCAGCCCAGCCGCTGATTGGAGACAGGCTGTAAGGCACAGATGAATTTTAAGCGCAGAAAAATGCTCACTTTATAAAAGCGGCATTTCTAAATTAGTAATATAAAATCCAACCTCCCCAATGAGCAGGATTTTTTATTACCATTCTGGCTATACTAAATATGACCTGGTTACCCCTTTCTGATCAGAATCTATCACTCAAACAGTATATGAGGGTAGCCCTAGTGCTATCCTATAAAAGGAGCAGGCCTCACAGTAGGGGAAAACCAATTTAGGAGTTTCCATTACTAGGACATAAAAACCACACATGTACATGTCCCTGCCTTTTAACTACATAGCACCCTGCCCTATGGGTTACCTGGCACCTACCTTAGTGGTGACATATGTAGAAAGAGAGTTTAAGGATCTGCAAGTACTTTTAAATGCCAAGTCGAAGTGGCAGTGAAACTGCACACACAGGCCTTGCAATGGAAGGCCTGAGACATGGTTAAGGGGCTACTTATGTGGGTGGCACAATCAGTGCTGCAGGCCCACTAGTAGAATTCAATTTACAGGCCCTGGACACATGAAGTGCACTTTACTAGGGACTTACAAGTAAATTAAATATGCCAGTTAGGTATGAACATACATTACCATGTTTGTAGGGAGAGAGCATATGCAATTTAGCACTGGTTAGCAGTGCGCAGTCCTAAAACCAGCAAAACAAAAGTGTCAGAAAAGTGGAGGAAGGCAGGCAGGCAAAAAAGTGGGGGATGACCACCCAAAGGCTGTCTGGTCTAACAGCATGCAAGCAGGCAGGTTAGATCTGTGGAGCAAAGCACACGGCTACTTGGAAAAAACGTTCTACCCACCATCACCTCACTATTGTTAGATTCACGATGGGTGCAGGGGTGGTTAGGTAAGGACACTGGGTTCTGTTTTGACGACCGCTGCACTATCAGACTCTCCAGGCAAGGATGAGCTGACCAACCCGATGCTGGACAATGACAGTGGGCTTCCTGACTGTTGACTGCTGGAACATAAGTTGGTTTGTCCCATTCAAATACCTCATTGAAGAGAAGCTGAAAGAGCTCCTATGAAGTATTCACATTGTTCTCTTCTTTGGGCAAAGGTAAGTTTAGAATCTTAGCTGCCTTCTTCAGGGCAGCCATGAAAGGTAGTTGCAGGACATTCCAAGTTAACTTCAGAGGAGTGTATAACTCGCTTGAGTTTTGAAGGGCCAGAGTACCCAGCATTTGTACTTTTAGGAGGAACGTTGCTACCTGCCTTGCTGCTGTCACCATGCTAGGCAATTTTAGGCATGGCATCAGTGTCTGAACCAAATAAATCATGCATCCTCTTAAAGTATGCGTCCCTGGGTAGTGCTGGAATTGGAAAACAATTACTCCTGGAACCCATAAATTTGGAGTCAATGTGCGGCAAAGGAAAGGGGTGAAGTCACAACGGTAGAGCTGTGAAAAGCAGAGTCTAACAGTAAAATTAAACATTTTGTGAAATTGCCAAAGAAACGTGAGAGAAAATCTGTTTTGGCTTAATTGGTCAGAAAGGCTTCATTTTAATTATCTTTTGTGGTTTGGACACCTGTGTATAGATCTTTGGGAATCCAGCAAATATTAGGGAATAATTTTGGTAAGACAACTCTGGAGGTTAATGCAGATGCAAAAGAAATCGGTTTTGTCTAGTCCGAGTTTGTGACTCAAAGTAGCAAACACGGATTAATGTGTCTCCTACAAGGCACATTGTTAAACAAGCAGATCAAAGATTTTCATTTTATGGAGCTAGATAACTAAGTTACTGCTTTTGGCATCAAGATCCCTTTGCAATTTATGAACTGCAAGTAACAATCTCAATATAGCACAGTAAACTATGACCCAGCAACAAGGGACTGCAAGCAAACTGCAAAGCATTGGTTTTCAACATTTTCTTAATCAGAAAATCTTAAACAAGGTTTCCCAAACCCAAGTTGCCCTCCCACGTTTTATATTGTGAATTTGCGTTTCTCCTGATTAGACATGCCTACTAGCAAACACATGATGTGATTCCTACACGTTTTATATTGTGAATTTGCGTTTCTCCTGATTAGACATGCCTACTACCAAACACATGATGTGATTCCTACACCTTGTAACCCTCATTGTCTTATTAACACATCCTGTATATTGCATGTCACATGTTTGATTTACTGTTAAGGTATATAATGTGTGTGTGATGTAAAGTGCTGACACCCTATATCGAGATGAGTAGCACCATTAAGGAATTAAAAAAATACATTAGTAAATGCTATTTAAGTTATTTGTTTAACTACGGAGACTTAAACGTTTGACATTCTTACAATGCTTACATATTCTTACATAGATGTTGAATAAAATAAAAATCCTACCTATATGTCTCTAGTACTTGTGAAGGAATAACAAACTCTGTTTTCCTCGACTACATTGGCATCTAGGTAATAGGCTCAAGATGGCTGCTAGCAAGGATCATACTCTAACGAAAGGAAAGGTAATGACCCTTTAAATATGGGGTTTGTTAGTGGGCCAGCTGGAAGTGAAAATAAAAAAGCTCCTTTCGTGCCTCCACATTGCTGCTTGGAACAGAAAGCAGACAACAAGCAGGCATTGCTGAATGTGACCCGATGTCCGCAACTTACACTGGGACAAATATAAGGCTCAAGGTGGAGTAAGCAAGTTAGCTCCACATGCTTGGAACTCTAGAAACCTTGATGGAGGGCTGAACCGAAGGCTGGTCAACCACCAAAAATGGTTGATGTTTTTGTTTAGAGCTCCGGCTGGGCACCCCACCAATCCTGATTAATTCACTGCCATAACCACTGACATGCAAGCTCTCAACACTCCCCAGTGAAGAGGAACCCCAGCTGTGTGAGGCAACGACCTTGATAACCAATTTGTCCATTCTGCACCCGTGCTGCCTCGCCCTACATTCCTGGAGATGTGGGATGCAGTCTAGGTCTCCTGGATGGTATACCTGTTGAGCGGGTTCCCTGACACAGGTCGGGGTGTCTGCCTGACTGAAAGACACTGATTGCGGCGGATGCTCCCCATGGAAGAGAGATCTCACCTCTCAAAGATAAATGTAGCTGTCCTGGAGCCATCCTGCCTTGCTCAGCATTCATGGCAGTGCAGGGTATGATCTAGTTGTGTGAAATGGTCAGGAAGTTCAGCGCTCACCTTGGCCTAAGTCAGAGCGTTGGCGCAAATGCTGAGCTCAGATAGCAGTATACCCGGGACACCATTCCCCATGACACAATTACCATGGTCACACAGACCATCCTCGTTGCACGCCACAATTTCATACCTAGGTATCCAGAGTTATACAACAAACAAGGACTTACTGGATGGGAACTTAAGTCCATTGCAGCACCGTGAGCCCAGGTGAAATTCTGGATTACACTCCCCCTCTCCACAACAAGTCTACTGGCCCTTTCTAAAACGTTATGATGCCCAAATTATTATATCACTTTGTCAATTAACCTGTAATTATTCCACGAGCAGTCTTGAAACAGTTACTCATTTCTTCTTGATCTTATCTGAGCTCCTGGAATACATTGAGTCTTCCCAAATTACAATTACCAACAGAGAGCGGGACTGGGAGCGCCTGATTTTAGATCTTACTGCTTTGCCACACAATTACAATGGCTTTCACACTGGCTGGCTGGGATATATTTTCAGGAAATGGATTACATACAAATGATGTTACGCACTGGACGCATACACCCAAACCCAGATTGCCAGGAGTCACATCGCCCCCCCCCCCCCCCCCCACGCTTCCTGTACTCCTGCATAGCGCCATAACATACTGGAAAAACACTCAGTTACACACAACATGCTACTATGTGACCCAATATCAGCATGTGGCTTGCCTACCCTTCAGGGAACACTCGTCAATAAGACTGGCATTTTGGGAAGAACAGGAGATTACTAAAATTGGTGACCTCTGAGTACAACCTACTCTAGACCCACCATGACTTCATGCAATCACATGAACTCTCAGGTGCCCATTTCTTAACACATGTTAAAATATTATGTTATGTCCAGATGCACTGTGCACTGACATGCATAGAACCCACCACACAAGCAGTAGTACATGCAATACACTGGTTGGGTACCAGCAAACACTTAAAGGACTCTATAAGGGCCTACACTCCTACCTACACATTTCCCTTGCTTCACTGCAGACCCAATGGGAGACAGTGGCTGTGTATTACATAAAGAATAGTGCTTCAGTCTGGAATATTCCAGTATAATACCCCAAAATACACGTATCAAGTTTATTAATTTTATGCTTCTACGTAGGGCATACTTGACACTCTCTAGACTACATAGGGTTTTTCCCACGGTATTTGGATTACAGATGTTGGAGGATTTTCTCTGGCCCCCTCCCTGTCAAAACCAAAATAGCAAAGTATTTCAGATCTACTGTTGTGGACAAAAGATAAAAAGAAAAAAACAAAAAAAAACATGCTACTGGTATGTCAGATCCCACTTCTTAATAGTCCTCACATTTTCAAATATTTTGACAGCAAAGATAGTACTTCTCACATAACTCAGTGAGCAGCAACATTCTAGTACATAGATTCAATAGTCAGAATCAAAACTGATGAATTTGCTAATATGTTTAATAATGCCATTGCCTGAGCAGAAATCGTCACGACAATTTACAGACTCTGCATTTACCACATTTTCTAAATTATTTGACTGTGTTAAGTTGGTTTCCATTTGCTTGCCCAAATAGCAATATATAAATCTGTCTTTGAGGGACTACCTCATTTTTTACTTTAGAGAGGTGGCAGAGACATCACTATTGAATAATAGCATGTTATGACGTGAACACAAGACCATTCTAATTATTTTGACTATATGTCAGTGGAGGGAATCATTAAAATGACAAAGTAACAAACTGAATACAAAACAGACACTTGAAAAACTATGTAAATAGGAGATCAACAAAAAGCGGGAATTGAGTTTACTGTAACACTATATTGATGTTAACAGAATTCCTACAGGCTGGAAGACTTTCATAGTGCCTACTTATAAAAAAACAAAAGAGGATTGACCATTAGTCTAGATACATATTTAAAAGCATGGTGAAAATATTAAAATGCAAAATAGGGCTTGATATCAAGAAAGCTACTGAGGCATTAAGTTGAGACACGAAAAGGGGAGGATGACCAAGTAGTAAAAAAAACTTAGAGGAGATGAACAAGACGAGTGGCAAAATAAGATGCAGAGGTGAAGACGAAAGAGGAGAAAATTCCTCTGGTATACAAGAGATAACTGCAATGCTTACAATATGTTAGTTAACTGTAATCTGGGATAGCAATTCTGAAGTCTTCTAGTGGGTTAAAACAGTAATGTATGTACTTGTCAAAGGAAGATTTACATCATCTCATGGTGCGGGGTTGCATCTGTTTTGATACACATTTGTCGTTGGGGCATACACATGGCAGGACATGGGTGGTTCCTTGTTAGGGTAATTAGCAATAAAGTGACCTATTCAAATCGTGGAATGAACAGATTGAAACATTTTTTGGTTATGATTTCCACCTCTGTTATAGAATATCACTAAGGCCCTCATTAGGAGTTTGGCAGGTGGCAAAAGACCACCCACCAAACGCCAGCAGGTTAGGAGACCACCAGTTCAGCCTCCTTCCTGCTGGCCTTATGAGTTTCCTGCTAGCCCAGCAGGAAGCGCACAACTACAACGCCGGCAAACAAAGAACAATAACCTTTTTCAAGATACAATGCACTAAGAAAATAACCGACAAATGGCCACACAATGTAGGCAAGTAACAGCAGAATACAGTTCAGATGCATGATGACCAACTGGGAACATGTGAAACATCAAAAGCTAAATATGCGATTTGTATTTAGACTAGTTGCGTCTCCTGAGGAATGGGTGAGGCAGATTCGCCAAAAGGAAGGAAGAGGTGTTGAGTGCCTCAGAACAAAGGAAGAAAACATTGATGGGATGCAAGGAGCACCAAAACAATTAGAATGGACTACTGAAAATGATATAACCAGTATAACCTTACCATATCATGAGTGATTTAAGACAAAAATATACTTGAATTGGGAATGTAATTTTGTCCAGGCATCCAAGATGATTATCCCACGATGATTGGAAACTAAAACTGATGCAATGTGGTGAATGCAACACCTGCAAATGTAGTCATGCTAGAACTTTCTGCTTATGTAAAGGTAATACTAAACGTATTTGTTCCATTTTCCTTATCAAAATTAGCTTTTTTAAGTATCCATACATTTTTCCACAGTCCATTTGGTATCAATTTTATCTCATTTAAATATTCTCTACACTTCCACAGCTTCAGTTGCTAACAGCATTTTCGCCCCAACTTTACCCTTGATTTGCCATTGCTGCCATAACAAAGTAAAAATAAAGGCTACTGTTCTTCCGTTCCCTTCATAAAATCATATTTTCCAACAGTGATGCGTCGGTTGCTTTTCTAAAGTATGATGAAGTGGTACATCAAAGACAGGTTGATAGATAACTGGATAAATGGAAACCAACTAGTTAATAGTTTAAAGAACGTAGAAAATGTAATTAGAAAGACTTTAAATTTAGTGATGGTAACAATTTCTGCTTAGACAATAGTTACTAAACATATTGGCAAATAAATCCCTTATATCTATGTATTGGCATGTCCCAGTGGGAAGTACCATCTTCCCTGTCAATATGAGACTACTGAAATATTTGAGAGCTATTACGAATGAAGATCTGACATACCCCATTGCATGTCATTTTTGTGAAGTCTGAACTACTTTGCTATTTTGGTATAAATAGGGTCAGTGCTTAATTTGAACCAGTGGTTTCTGGTGCTAGGCACCGTCACTTGTGACACTGCCACATGGTGGCACCGTTTGTCTAATTCAGAGACCAGCACCACACTTGTTTATTAATTCAATATGCAGTCAACGTTATGAATTCATGCAACCAAGGCCATTTATATAGCTTTGCGGACTGGGAAAAGTCAGAATGGTCACACCTGTAGAGCTCCCGATGGTTAGTTGTGTTGTTGCTATAATTAGCAGTGCTGAACGCAGAAATGGGAGGTGTAAGCGGAAGTGGCCTCATGAGGGTCCTGGCACTTTTTTTGAAAGACGAATTCAGCACTGAATTGGGTAATACGTTCTGTGTGTGGAGAGGGATCAGGAGGAAATCCTCCAATGCCTTGAATCCAAATACATACTTGAGTCTGCCACTAAATGGCAGGCTGGTCTCAATATGGAGGAGTAACTGGTAAACCATTTGGGTTTAACTGCATTAAGATTAAATACATGGACTAAGTGATAATCAATATTTGCTATTTTCTCTATTGGATTTAGGTTGTTCCCTAAAGACTTTGTAATTTAATGTATATTGTAAACATGTAGCATTTACAGTGTGCATTATATGGTTGGTTATTGTCCAAAGGGATGGGAGTTCTCCATTCTTTTCCATTTTGATTGTGCGTATACCCACCAATTGGCTAACTGATCAGGAGTGTTATTTTTTATTGCATCAGTCCACTTGGCCATGATGTAGTTTGATATTTTAATTATACCACCTACAAATCAGTTATATTTGGACATAACTCAGATTGGTTTCTGACCATATGCTTCTTACAGTACCAAATCTACCTGCTCCCATGATAGACAATAGTCTATCAGCATGGTAGCACAAATGTGCATTTCTAACAATCCATGATGTTGGAAAATTTGCGGTTGTTCACATATTTGTATCAAAACTAGAATGCAACAGATTTAACATTACGCTTCTGTATGCACAGTAGTGTGTTATGTAGACCATGCTGTAAGTCACTTGTTAGGGTATTTATGTTTTTGACAGGAAGTCTTCACTTAAATCAGAATTTGAACATGCTTTCCTATTAAGTGTTTTTTTCTGTATGGGATTAGTTTCACTATGAAAATAGGGTTTGCGCCCCCTGCAAACAGAAGGCTTCCACCACAAGGTGTGAGGATAGTTTTAGCAAGAGTTGTTGGATATACTATATGTTGATACTATGCTTAAAAAATAAAAAAATAAAAAGAAAATGTACCAATGCAGACAGAACTAATGTATCAAGTCAAGAACAATATACTCCTGAAGTTTGTTACCTTTTATACATTGTGTATGTCGTCAAGATAATGGTGTATATTTGTGCAATAAGCCACCCACTACAGTTATTTGTTATCAACGTGTAATATGTAGAGCTCATAGGTTCAGCAGAGAATGAGTACCAAAAATTCAGTAGATTACACTAATTTATTATCAGTGCCAAATGGCAGATCCTATAAATGCCACTAGAGCGCCACAAGAAATGACATCCAAAAACGTAGCAGCAAATTAGTTTATGGAAAGCGCAACTGTGCAAAACACACACCAAACTATGCCCTTTCCTTGTTTTATTATTCATTTTTGTAAACTAAAAACAATGCTCAATTCCTAGCTCTCACCCAACATGGGCTGCAGAGGTACAGGAAACGGTCATTTAATAAAGGGCAGTCTAAATCTAATCCTTTATCAGCCATGCAAGTCTGACACAAATAAAATGTACATCCCTCGTGTTCCACGCATAACATCCTTTGAAAAGGAACTAGTACAACGGCCAAGCCAACACTTGAAATAACATGCACATCTGCTGGCACAAACTTCTCTTGAAAATCGTGCCTGCTCCCCCATTAACCATGCATCTTAAACCACCAACACTGAATTGATTTGGCACCTTTAGCCATTAAAAATCCATTAGTTTGCCTCCAGTGATTTATCCATCTTCACGGTAATGCAGCGATTTAGATACTAAAACAAGTAACACTTACAGAAAAAGACATTTATGCCCTCATTATGAGGGTTCTAGGACTGCCAGACTTGTGGTGACAATCACACCGCTGTCAATGCAGCGGTCCAGCCTCCACATTATGACCATGGAGAAAGCGCCACAGTCTGACGGCTGGCACTGTCACTTTTCGGCTGACAGATGCCCTGGCAGTGCCAGTGGTCTCAATCTGCCAGGGCAGCACTGCCATGGAGTTTAAGAACCCCCCTCTCCGCCAGCATTATTCATGGCGGTTTCACTGCCATGTATATGCTGGCGGAGATAGGGGGCCCCAGGGGTGCCCATGCACTTGGCATGGGCAGTGCAGGGGGGCCCCTGGCAAGCCCCATTGTGCAAATCACTGTCTGCTTTGCAGTGATTTGCGTGACGGTTGCTGGTGCACCTGATGCACAACAGCATTGCCGCCAGCAGTATCACGATCCAGCATCAATGCTGCTGTGCACTTTCTGGAGGGCCAGCGGGCAGAAACGGTCTCCACCTGCTGGCCTAGTGTGAAACTCCTAACAGGGTCAGCAGGAAGAAGGCAGCACTGGCGGTCTCCTGACCTACGAGAGTTTGACGGGCGACCTTTTCTGCCCACCAAACTCCTATTGAGGGCCTTAGTGATATTCTACAACAGTGGTGGAAATCTAACCAAAAAGTGTTTTTCAATCTGTTCATTCCACAATTTGAATAGGTGGATTTATTGCTAATTGCACTAACAAGGAACCACTGATGTTCTGCCATGTGTATCCCCCAACGATAAATATGTATCAAACAGATGCAACCCCACACCATGAGATGATGCAAACCGTCCTTTGACAAACACATACATTACTTTTTTTACCCACTAGAAGATTTCAGAATTGCTATCCCAGATTACAGTTAACTAACATACTGTAAGGATCACAGTTGGCATCCTGTCTGCAACAGATAGATGCCATGACAAGTGGGCTGAGGCAATGCCTTTGCCACCAACGGAATCTGTTTTGGTACCTGAGGAACCTACTACCACTCAGACTACACGTTTTTAAATGAGCATCTTCCAGTCATGTCAAATGCAGTTTTTGTTTGCCATTTCATTACACATCAATATCCTATAAAACAAAAACCTGAAGAAAGTCTAATTACATTACAACAGGTTCACCACACACTCCTTCCTGACAAAGCAGTTCAAACTGATAATGAGGCTGAAACATGCTGGACCTTCAGGCACAACAAAACCAGATACCGAATAATAAGTAAGGTTAAACCAAACATAAAATGGTAGTTGAACCCTCAATGACCTTAAGCACAATATTGAAGATCAATAACTGACAGAAAGGGCAAGTGTTTCCACATCAAAACATTTGTGGACTAAACTGTTCATAAACAAAACAAATACACCTGTTTTGTTCGAAACGATGAATAAGTAGTTGGTTGTTAATTTTACAATGATGCAGACAACAAAACCCCAGAAAGAACTGCACCCTGGAGGCACTATCAAAAAACTGAACAAACCTGTGTATAACATGTATACATAAACAAATTAACTAGGGACCTTTACCAGTCCACTCTTCCAGCTATAGTTTAACATTAAAATCACATCACACTTTCAACACTGCCTTTAACATTCTATAGAGGTAGCAAAAAACATTTGCCCTAGTGGCTTATACGCAGGAAAAGCCTTCCTGCAGTATCTTGTCTGGTACCCACTTTCTAAGAGGAAGCAAATAAATGTTTCTCAATTACATTGTGAGGAGCAACTGAGATCCTGATAGACAAAGTACTCATTGTAATGCTCACAGGAGGTCATTTTCGGATTTGTTTTAATGAAGTATGAAAAACAATTGCAGGATATCTGCTGTGTTCAAGTCCCCATGTGCACACATTGATGGAATGGGAGATGATCTGACAAGCAGGCATGGGGAAGCTGGAAGAAAGACTATGGGCTGGGAAATGGAGACAAAGGCAGAGTGAGGAAAGCAAAGCACTTCCACGGAGAAGAAATAAAAATGCAATGCATACCATCAGCAATGGGATCATGCAACTTGTCCCAACTTAATGTATATGAAAATCGCTCCTGGGGCGAGACCAATAATAGGGAGGAAAGCCATTGAAGACAGAGCTGGGAACAGACAGAAAGACAACCACTTATGAGCAAGAGACTCACCCAAACCCCCTGTATACACCATATCAGGAGCCATCAGCTTCTGCATGGGGCACAGGTACCAAATCGGTTGATACTTTAGTCATGAATCATATTTAGAATACGGATGGTGCAGTGAACGGGTGCTGATTCTTTTGGGCTTCTCAGCAGAATCTGATAGCACTGATTATAGGATTAGGCATCAGGGTAGCCAACTGTGACACTGGCAGTGTAGTGTTAACTTAGTGCATCCCTTTTCCTTCTATAGATTTAAAACTTTGATGGGATTTTTTTTTCTTATCCCAGGTAACACTGAGTGCTCCAAGATGCAACAATTCACACTTTTTTGTTTAAGATATGTTTGCCCTCTAGCATAGCTACTAATACATTTTAAATGACTAAATTAATTAACTTGAAAGACCTTACTAATTTTCAAGCTCTGATTCATCATGAGCCACCCAAGCCACTTGCTTATGGATGATTGACTACTTACCTAAAATTAATGCAGCTAACTCAAATTCTATCAATGAAAATCCACCCTTTATCCTTCAGCTGAGTAGCCCATTTTAACCAGTGTAAGTAGTTAGAAACCTAGGGTCTAAGTGCAATTTTCAATTAAACTTAGATTCTAAAATAACTGCAATAACCAAGTCCTGCCACTTACAGGAGACTTCTAAATCGCATAACCCCTTTTCATCTGTCCAGTGTCAGGCAGCAGCGGTCAATCCCCATGTACATTTACGGTTATGAAACTGTGCTGTCAATTATGAAACCGGTTTCGAGACTGCGTAGGCTCAACTTCCTGTGATTCTGGGCAAATTACACAATCTCCCCGTGCCAAAAAAAATTAAATACTTTTTTTTTGCAATTTAACAGGTGTTCATGGAAAGTGCTCCAATACACTTTGGGCTCAGTTTGTGCAATATACAACTACAAAAAAGTATATTGCAGCCTCAAAGAATTTAGACTTCCTAATCTGAATTTCACTAAAATTGAGGAAATTATGTTTGCCGACTACTACAATGGTTACCAATGTAAAAAAGAACACTATTTAAAGCAGCCTGTTCCAGATTTTTTACAGCACAATCCTTTTATTCATCAAGAAAAATTAAATTCTGTTAGACGGTACTATGTACAGCACCTAAAGACCCTAACCATGAACGGCAGTGCACCATCAGCCCTACAGCTCATGCAATGATTTACTACATTATACCACCTTAAAATCAAAAGAGAAAAGCACATTTTTTTAGCAAAATTTATTTTTTGGGAAGCCAGAGTATTAGGAATAATGTATTGTAGAAACTCTCACATCGACGTCTTACGATATTTACACAAAGAATTCACGAGCATTTACTGCATGAACATACATATAAAAGGAAGCTGAATCAACTTTCAAAAAACTAATTTTAATCAAAACAAAAAAATTGTTGATCATTAACAAGTTTATAAAACAGTGATTTAGTTACATAAATAAATTGATATCAGTGTATCAAATCTTAATTACTTTCAACTTCATGGGCATGTTTACATGGGTGATGAAGTACAACCTTTTACCTAGTATAATAAATAAAATGGAAAGCATGACATTTTCTAAACAAAAATACCTACAAACATACCTCTAGCATGTTCTCTAATTAAGGGAACAGGAGACACTAGACAACTTTTGCACCAAAACATAAAAAATTGCTTGAAAAAGCACAAAGATACAGAACCATTCCGCTAAATTAAAGACACTATAATAACAAAAGTTGGTATTTAATATAACGAACAGTTTGGTAGTTAGATCTCCAGTTTGGTTATTTTAAAGCATTAAGACAAGGCAAGATAGAAGGCTGTTTTGTTTAAGTCTAGTGAAAAAAAGAACGTAAAAAATGAAGTAGAACAGTCATACCTCCACAACTTTCTGTCCTGCACAAAGTCCAAATACCGTTGCAGATTATACATATAATATATATGTAAAAACATACATATTACATACATAACTATTTGTGCATGCAGGTTAGCTTACGAGCTCTCTGCAAAGGGGTAATTTTTCAGGTCAATCGTTTTGGAATTAATTTCGGATCGTGTCCCTTTGTGTTTGTAGGCCAGAAGGCAGAACTCCTACTCTGATAAACTGTATTCTAAATGCTAAGGCTTGCTGCGCTGGCAATGTTTGATGTCCCCTTAACTTTCACGCCTGGTACAAGCATGTGCATGTGCACACACCAAGTACATATAATATACTTAATATATATTATACATAAATACATGTTTCTCTGGTAGATCTGTCCAACCATGTAATCATAAAAGGTGGCTCTGCATAGATGCCCAGCATTTAGTTTCACCACCCGAGCCAACCCCAAGGCAAGGCGCACTGCACTAAGTCCTTCTGATATGTTTTCTTTCACCTTTGCGTTTGTTTAAAACCAAGCTACTGCAGCTTCAAGTATTTTGCATTACATAGAATATTTTTTTTATAAATTAGTTATACTTTTTCAATATTCAGACATATACTTTAATATATATACACAGCACAATAAATGCTCTCATTCTTTTATTTTTTTGATAAATCCCTGAGAATGTATGTTGACAGTCGCTAAGTTTCCACATGCACAAGCGTCGTGTGCCATGCTTCTAGATGAACAGCACTGCAAAGCCACGTAGTCAGCCTTTTAAACTATTAGTTAGCATTTCAGGTTGGCATTGGTGGTGTCGGTCGGTTGGTTGGTTTAAAGATGCTGAAATGTTAAGGATGAGTTACAAAGGAGTAAAGCTGGAGCCATTCGAGGTACTTGTCACAGGATGGAGGTTTTTTTGTTTGGTTTTTATTTTAATCTTTTTTAAAGCCATTGCGATTTCCTTTGAGGCTGTGAACGTATACATAAGGACAGGAGAGCTATGTGGGCTTTTGCCACTTGACAACATATACTCAGTGTAAACCAAACATGTTAAACCTCTGTCTCTCTCATACACACAACAGGAAAAAATAGAAACACAAACTTTCACAACATGACGGACGATTTTTAGTTCGAAAACTCAATATAACTATACACATAATACCGGTGCGGCTCTGTTTTTTTCTTCTTTTTTTTCTCCTTTTTTAAGTTAAAAAGTATACAAAGGCAGGCTCAAGTAAAAACAAACATCCCTCCCTCACTCCTCCCACCCCTCCCATCCCACCCGGACATTTTCATCAACCAAACCGCTCGCGGACCAACATCATTAGTTTCTTTTTGCCTTTGTATATTTGTTTTAGGTTGTCAATGAACTGCGTAAACTGAATGTGTCCGTCGTGAGCCATTAGGAAGGTCTCTCGGGCCTTGCTGAGGAACTCGATAAACTCACTATAGTGTCGCGGGCTGATGTGTGTGAGCCGTGAGTGCGTGGTATTGATGTAGGCCCCAATCGTGGCATCCAAAAGCTGTCTGAGCGGGGCCTTGTCTAGGGACATGAGCTTACCAGAGTTCCTCCTTCCATGCAGTCCCACCATTCCAGGTGTGGTCAAAGTGCACCTGCGCAAAATGTCCGAGAGTACTGTTGCACATTTGACACTCTTGACCACCAGAGGTATAATAGCCGCCAGCTCATTTTTCCCAAGGGAGTGGCTGAGCGCACAAGCCCACAAAACGTCATTAATGGCAGGGTGTGTATCCTGATTGTAACTCAGGTTCAGGTGCGTCATGGCCAAAGTCGCCAGCTTGTAGGCCCGCATGGGATAACCGCGGTGTTCCATATACCTTGCTATGGTAAAAAGCTGTGTGTAGCTCATGCCCGTGGTAGCAGCATCCAGAACAATTTGGTAAGCAGTCTCAAAAGCTATGTGATCCTTTTCACATAAGGTGAGTGCAGAGAGGGCACAGTTCTGAGGGTCCTTCATGGCACACTGGAGTGCAAGCGTCCTAGCACTGCTAGCCAGTTTCTCCTGCTGGTGGCAGTCCAGATGCAGACGGACAATAGTGCTGTTCGACATGACAGTCGTGGCAACAATACTAGTGGCTTCCGTCGGAGTGAAGAGAGTAAACCAGCTCTGCATGATACTGTCCAGGGCATAAACACCTGTTGAAGAGAAAGCAGAAGCACTGAGCAGAAGGAAGAAAATGCTAAGAAAACTGGCAATTACTATAACTTCAAACAGATTAGTCAGAGGACCAGATAAACGTGAAAATACTTAAGCTTCATTCGGGACCACGGGGGGGGGGGGGGGGCGCAGGCAGATAGCATGCTGGTGCTTTACAAAAATGCACATAATTGGACATTTTTCTTTTTCTTTTTAATAACTCTGAATAGGTGTTCAAAATGAAGCGGGAACAAGGCTGCTTCCCAAATCAGAGGAAGTCAAGAGGAAGATCTGACAAGTACTTATCTAAGACAGAATGCAAAAACACCCCCCCGGAGAAATTCGAGTGGGAGACTACACTGATGTAGGTCAGACTTTAGCAAGGTCTCACAAATGTATCTTACCGGATCAAAAGCACCACAGTGCAATTATAAACTAAAGGTTCTTGTGTGATACGTGTTACTGCTTTAATTATTCTAAAATACCCAAGCTTGCAAACCAAAGATAAATGTGTGAAAATTGTAAACTGGATTGGTATGTGGATTCGGGTTATGTAGTCAATGATGCCAACTTGTAAAGCCAAACATGCCATAGGGTGGCCAGTGCCACCTGGCTCCTAGAGAATGCAACAAAGACAGACCCCAAGGCTTTCCATAGTACAACTGAACTGATTCAAAAACCCTCTGAGTAACACAGGAATGACATCTGAGCTTCTCACAAAGCCACCACTAGCCCTTAGTTCTAATAGTATATACCAGTAGTTATCTATAGGGAAACAGGTCTTTTTTTAAGACAAACTCATGTTTGTTGAGGGAGTATCAGTCCAAGAAGCCCTTGTTCCTGGATGTGCCACAGATGCTGCATCTGTGAGGGGGGAGGAGCAAGACCTCAGTTTGCGATTATAGTGCCATCGACATCCCCGTTGCAGGGGACGAACTTTTGGCTGTTGGGGACTACTAGTCCCAGTAGCCCTTTCATCTGGAGGAGCCACCGGCGCTACACCTGTGAGGGAAATGAGCAAGGCCTCCCTAGTGCTTACAGCGCCATTGACATCCCTGCTGTATAGGACAAGCGTGGGCGAAGCCCAGGCCAAGAGTTGCCTGTTAGAACCTGGAAGAGGCTGGGATGGGCCCAACCCTCTTGGTTTTTTTCTGGAGGTAGCTTTTAATTTATTTCCGCAGTAATTGGCTGCGATTTGCAAAAGTGAGTAAAAGAAAAGCCATGGGGGTGAGGAGAGGGGAGTCTTTGCCCCCGTTAATGGTACTTCAATTGACAGGATGCTGGAGACGGGGATCATTATTAATAAAATCACATTAACCGAAAGGAGAAATTTGTTTAACAAGGATTGGGAAAAGCAGGAACATGCTGCAGCACAGCAGAACAGTAACGCCTTCTGGGATTTGGTGACCCGGATCAGTGCAGGGATGCTCCAGCTAACCCCTTCCTATTTTGTAACATGTCTGGTTTTGATTGGGTCCAACCTTTTGGTACCATATATCATGCTGTAGAATAGAAGGGACTGGAGTCCTGTTCACGGGATTAGGTGTGGAATGCTCCCTGACGATCATTACCTTACAGAAGTGGAAGCTGCTATAAAGCAAAGCCTGGGCAGAAAACCTCCAGAGCTAGATGGGGTATCCATGGACATTATAAAATGTAACATCGATGTCTAGGGCCCTTTGCTCTCTAACACTTTAAATAACTTTTTGCCACAGGATCAAGAGTTCCTGGAAAGGGTTCACCATAGTCCCCATCTTTAAAAAAAGGGGGACAATAATTCACCCAAGTGCTATCATCCTATCTCTTTACTCAATAGCACTGTTAAGATTGTGGGAATGGTGGTTTTCCATAGCGGAAGAGCCTGGGCTACACAGAACAGGGCTTTGTGTCCTTTCCAATTCGGCTTCTGTACTTGACTGGGTACAGTGAAACAGTGGCTGAATTTGCACCTGATCATAGGCAAATACACTGCTGCTAGGCACGGTCCATTACAACTGGCCTTTAGGGATTAATCCACAGCATTTGACTGTTAACCAATCAAAATTATGCTTAATGCTGTTGGAATTGGGGTTGGATCTTGCATTGGTTAACTTTCTATCCACTTTGCACAAGGACCTTACAGCTAAAGTGAGATATAGCCCTTCAGGCTACATATCTGACTCATTTTCGCTAGCAAGAGGTTCGCCAAAGATTTATCTTGGCCCCTTTGTTCATGCTGTATATAAAAAAAGAGTCGAGCTCACACCGGTTGAGTGTAACTGTGGATGTGCCAAAAATTAAGAATCTGCTAGTATCCACACTGCTATTTGTAGATGATGCAGTTCTTAGCCCGGAGACCAAGAGCCATGCATGTCCTAGTAGAGGCATTTGTGGATTTTATGAGCAACAGCGACCTATCCATCAAATATGGGAAGTCCCACATTATGGCTTGTTGCTCAGGCAAGAAAGGGTCATTGACACTACATGTTAATAGGCAAATTGTGAATCGTCTTAAATTGTTTTTATCTTGCTGTTTTTGACTCCTCAGGTTCCTGGCACTTTCAGGCTAGTACAGCACACCTGAAACTAAGAAGGGAGACTGGCACTCTTTAAAGATTATTTTTAACTATGTATAACGCACAATGTGTTTCTGCAGCTTTATATGGGGCATTAGTTGGGGGGTTTCAAATCCTTCCTCCTTACAAAGGGAAACCATATCTGTAGGTGCCTGCTTCATCTCCCACCTACCAGTTCCCATTTCATTATTTATACGGATTTAAATCTTGATTTTATTTAACATAAAATTAAATGGACCCTATTATTGCTCTGGGTTAATCTATGGACTGATGTGGAGGCCAACTTATGTAGGAAAATCATACTGATTGTCTCAGCCTTGACATGGGCTGTTCCATTCCATGGTTGAGATAGGTTTCAAGTATGTTCCATGCACCAAGCACTTTAATAAAGTGCTAAAGACAAAGGTCAAGCCGAGATTTAATGATTTTAGCTACCCCTGAAGACTGTGTTCAGAGTCTAATAAAAGCTCAGTTAGAATGTTTTTAGCACTTAGCATGCCTCAGGTACCGGCGATTAATTTATCCTTACAGCCCTTCCTAGGTAGGAGATGTCACTTCTGTTCCGTTTCAGGGCGGGTTCGGTTTGGCGCCTTTTATGTTTTTGGGAAAGTCACTTCGGCTGGGACCATGTGCTCAGGCTTGCCCTGCCAACAAGTCTTCCACTCAAATTCTGAGGCCCTTTGTTTTTTTGCAAAATGTATAGAGCTCAGTTTGTTATGTACCTGAAGCCAATTGTAAAGTTTCTGGAGTTTAGAAAGTGTTCTGATGCTTTATTTTATTCACAGCTTCTAGGTAGCTTAGATGTGGGTTTTATTCTCCTCTTTGCTGAAAGTGGCTGTCAAGTGTAGAAAAACTATGGAGGGCTGACCCAGGTTTTTATTTCCGGTTCGCCTAGTCGGATAGCTAAAAGGAGGCTAATGTGAGTCTCATTCAATCATCTGGGATCGTGTTTGATATGTACATTTCAAATAGTCTTTCTGTAAAGTATGTCCTGACATTTAAAATGTTTTGTGATTTTGGATTACAACTGTATTATTTATGGTTTTATGCAAAGCAAAATAAAGATTTTGACTGTGTACGGATTCAAAAACCCTTTGGGTAAAACACAGGACTGACTTCGGAGCTTCTCACTAAGCCATCACTAGCACTTAGTCATAATAGCAGATATCCATAGTTATCTACAGGGAAAACCAGTATTCTTAAAAAAAAATGTAAACTATATACAATAATTATAACATGAGCCGTTACTAGCATTTTTCTTAGATACACATCACCGTACTTAATGGAGTCAGGTTATGGTGTGACTCACAACATACAAAACAATTAAAAATTAGTTAATGAAAAAAAATCATACACATGAGGTGTGGTGACTGAGCAAAGGGGAGGTTTAAGATTATTCATAAATAATAAGTGTGTCTGCTCAAGTATGGGTAATTCACGTGTGTCGATGTAAGATATGGATTGTGATGCATGGTGACTGGTGGATCATGTGTGAGGTCTATGCTAGACGTAGTTTGTGATTAAGTGAATGGGAGCTATTAAGTGTGGTAAGTTATGCAACTGCTCTCAGAGGCATTAAATCCAAGCTCTCCACTGCCACTGTCCTGTGATGCGGGTAAACTTGAGTATTGCCGAAAAAAAATTGACACGGGAATGCTGGGTAGGAGGAGAGGTCTTGGACGAATATAAAGGAGGTGTTTGGTAAATGGTCGTTATGTTTTGCGCTGATGTGGACATCTTGAGAGAGAGGTTTGATGGGCAGTGGTTTTTGGCAGCAGGCGTGGACTGTGGAGGTACGGAGCAATGCAAGGGGACACGTTCAGTTCATTTGATGACTGCTTGGTGTGGGTAATAAGGACATGCAATCTGAGAGTCTGGTAAGTAGACTAAGGCTTCTGGAACGAGTTCAGAAAGGATTGGCTGGATGCTACCATGTGCAGGGAAACTAGTATCCATTGTTTCTGCTGTCACAACAGTTCTGTGCCATACAAGGGCTGGGGTGGGAGGGTAAGAGTCAGTTTTAGCACTTTCCTGAAAATACATTCTGAAACTTTGTACATGTACTTAGGAAGCGGGTTCCAAAGTTTATCCGTTTGTACTAAGAAGCTAGTAATGGCTAATTCAGGCCTTTTAAGACCAGGTAAGGGTGAAAAGGAGAAGAGGTTAACAAAGAAGTTTATTTCAAGCAGATCGCCCAGTTTAGGCATGAAAGAATTCAGGCCCACAGTGGATAGCACTGGCATGACAAGCACGGAGCTTGGCCAAGAAAAAGTAGGAAGTCAATGAAGAGTAGGAAGACCAAGGACAGTTCTAAAAACAGCCTAGTTACCAGGTTATGTACGTCTAGTAGCCTGTGTAAAGCTGAAAACTAGTTCGAGCACACTGGTACAGAACACGTGACAGTACAAAAGTAAATCTAGTAAGGACTGAGGCAATAAGGAGAGAACACACAAACAACCTCTCCCCCCTCCCCCCAAGGGTTCTAAGAAGGAAGCATACACTTCCAGAGTTTGACTGTGGTGCAACAGTATGCTATCAAGAATCCATTAGAATGCCTCACCTAAAACTGAAATGATAGGGTTCTCATGGTTTATAAACAGATAATTTAAATCTCACATTTAAATTGGTCCGTCTTCCTACAGGAGTGATTGGGGGGGGCGGGGGGGGAGAGGTGCGCAAAGTTCCTGGAACCGGGGAATACTGTTCAAAATATTCATTGCTCCAGGAGAGGAAAAGCAAAGTCAAATTACTTTTGGTGGTGAAACATCAATGTAGCCTGGGCTCTATTTTTACAGTCAAGATGGATTGGAAGTTGAATGGAAAAAGGTATATAGTTAATGTCCAGGTGCTGACGGAAAAGAAATCAATGGGGCACAGAGCATGGTGCAGGAATGTTTAATCTGCATGGCTACAGATAGACCGGATGTGTCAAAATGATTGCAAATTCAGCTACCTCCAAAGACCATAAAATACATGGGACTTTAATATCAAACACTGTATATTAAGCAAGTATTCACTTAGTAAATTGGAGGTCAAACATTTAGATTAACCTAGACCTGCTGTGGCACTCAAATTAAGTTGACCATGTTCACAACAATCGAGCCTGCAATGGCGGCTCCTTCACAATGGCAAAGGAGTGTCGCCCCTTGGCTAAACCAGGAGATGAAAGATAAAACAATATTTAGTTATTGTTTTATCTTTCATCTGCTGGCTCAACCAGCAGCGTGTTCAGGGAGGGGCTGGGCCATTGGGTGTGGGGGGGGGGGGGTGGTGGGGTGGGGTGGGTGAGTGGAGAGCACTAAGTGTGCATGTGTGTTGGGCCGGCCTGCTTAGGCCGGCCAAACATACATGCGCACTTAGGTTTCTCCAGCCCGGCTGTGTACACAGCCGGGCTAGAGAAACTGCACAGATCCCAGGTTTGTGTCTGAACGGCAGTCCGTACCGCTCAGACCAATCCTGGGACTACTTTCATGCTAGGTGTAGCATGAAAGCAGAACCAGGATTGCTGGGGAGCCTATGGGACACCACAAGACCAGAGAAGCAACACAGGAGGCGCAGGAAAAGGTACTGTTTTTTTATTATTTGTTTTTAAAATTTATCACCTCGTACTACTGTCCTTTGCCCCACCCCTCCCCTTGAGATCTGCGGTGGCCGCCACTGCTAGCATGCAGACAACACATTTGTTAAGGCACTTACCTACTTCTGTAGCACATGTTACTAACCATCGAACCATCTCACGCCGCCGCCAATTTAATGTTGACAATGTCATGCGCATCACCTGTATGGACGGGATCAAATACACAGTGAATTAATTGCATAGGAAACATTCAACTCAGTTTGTCACAGTTCATTAAACACATTTGTTTTCCACAAAATCTACAGAAAAAAAAAAAGACATTGCTCGGGAGGGTGCTGCAATACACCACTTTGCTCTATTTCTTAAGTTTGGATTCTTGATGTTCTGCACAATGCAGGTGGAGGGCTGATTTACGAAAAGAGCGAGCAATTTCTCTACTCAACTATGTTCACAAATAAAATACATTTGTGGTTGCCTCCTTTATTTGTGGGTTTTTACAACAAAGACTAGACTCTGGATTATTAGGCCACTTTACATAATAAAAAGGCTAGCATAACCGTACAATATGTGATAAAAAAAAAGATTCCTATTCATGTACAGAGTGACCGAGATTAAGATTAGCAGTAAAATACATGCGTTTGTGCCACATAGAAAACAGAAAATAGGGGAATATTAAAAAAAAAATCTATATCTATCTATATATCTCAAAGAGAGAGGACAAATTGATCCAAGTGGATTTGGGAACAGTGGTCCCTTTAGGAGTGACTGATCTGCTTGCTGTAGTCTTCCTAAATAACCAAAGCCATTTAAACAAGTTTGTTCAAAAGCAGTTAACCTCTAAGATATGGAAACAAGAGTTTGTTCTTATGACCAGTGGTACACAACGTTAGGGCTATGGTGTACTCCCTTAAAAAGGACTGAGTGCCTTTCTTCTGGAAATGGGCAGCTGAAGGACAAGGTTTTTCAGAGCTTCCTAACTTCAGTTGCCCACCTGCCTGGATAGTTTTTTGAACAGATAGTTTAGAGGATTCAGAGTGTAGGTGTTTGTAAATGGTACACCAGTCTGTGAGACTCTTGCTTTGATTAGAAGCCAATTGTTCCAGTTGTTTGAAATAAACATCAGGGTGTGATACCATTTAGAAGTCTAGATTGGAATTGTGCTCTTTAAGCAAAGGCGTTTGAATAAATCTTGGCGAAAAAAAATGTCTAGTGATCTGCATATTCAGTGATGGACACCTGACAGTCTAAGATGTTAAGATAAAATTGTCTTTTTTTCCTGAAGAATTTAATTGGGGGTGATCATCGAGGTCTGAAATTTGTTTAGGATTTGTGCAAGGTGACTATCGTCTTCTGGAGGGGATATTGTTGGGCCATTGGTGTAGCAGTGGTATAAAACATTAGATTATATTTAGGAGGGCTCCTAAAGAGGCTGGGATTATTCATGAAACACTGTAGTGCACTCTTGTTTAAGTGAAGACATCGTAAGTTTACAATTTACACGCTGAAAGTGATTTTTCAGGTATGAGATGCACCGCCTGAGAACCGTGCCTTTAATTCCCATCCTTTCACGTAGGATTTTGAGGTGCGTGGCCTGTTGGATGTCAAATGCTAAGAGTGATTCTGAAGGACAACAGCATCATCTAGGAGTCTAAGCGTAAAGACATGTTTAAAGCTAATTAACAAGGGAGTTATTGAGTAGCAGGTCTGAAGGAGGTTTTGCTGCTTGTTGTACCATATCAAAAAGCTTTTTTGATTTTATTTTAGTAAGGATTAACTCCAAACAAATAAGGGCATCAAAAATTAAACATGTATTTTATCCTGCTCAAAATGTGGAATCTATATAGGTATACTGAACAGTCCTCCGTATAGTTCAATCTCTGTCCTTGTTGTGTTGATTCTAGAACCATCTTAAGGAGGATTTGATCGTTGCAATTTCAGTTTGTAGAGTGAATATTTCAATGACCAAGTTCTTGGTTAGCTGGGCTGTCTTGAAAGGAAAGATATGGAGATATGGACGTAGACATGGTTGATGTCCTTGTCAACTTCAACCCATTGTTTGGGTTACTTCTGTTGGCCTTTGATTATTGTCCAAGGAACTGAGGGAGAAAAGATCCAGGAGATTATCTAACCAGCAAACTGGGATTGGATTTAGTTTGACCTTTGGACTGACCTAAACCAAGCTAAAATGCATCAGAGTCGAGGTCTTTACGTACCAGATTTTTTTTAGGGGTGGGAGAGATTGGGTGTTGGGTGAGGTCATCACAGACTAAGACATCCACCAACTGTGCGACAAAGAAGTCATTTTAGTAACCCCAGTGAAGACTGACATTGCAGAAAATGATGTGAATAGGACTGTTATGCCATGATAGGCTCAGTGATCTGTTGTACAAACATTAGGTGGTCTCCTTGGGGAAGGGAGGGAAATCAGGTGGAATTTAGTAGGGATTAAGTCAGCTATTTTCAGGTCAGCTGGAAAGCATTGAAAAGGAGAAATTCCTGTTATTCAGTCTTGTGCACCACTGAGAGCATTTGCGTATAGCTGCTACCCTCCTCGCACCCCAATGTTTCCCAGTCAAGTCAAGAGGCATGGTAGAGGAACCAGGGGAAGGAGGTAGCCCATGAGTTGAGAGGATTTCTTTTGCCAAGTCTCCATTGAGAATAGTAAGTCAAAGTCACTGCTGATGATTAGGTCTGATTTATATACTGAAGAAAGCGGGCACTAAATGCTTTGAGGTGGATTTCAATCATGTGGTCGGGGGGGGGGGGCGGCTGTGTGCGTGTGTGTGTGTGCGCATCTCTCTTGGAGGGATCATGTGGATATCTGGCGAGAGTAATTTGTCAACTGTAGGATTAGAGGAGTGTAAAAAACAAACAAAAAAAAAAAAGCCTAAATCACAAATACAGATATATTAAATCTTGTTAGTTGGACGTGGAAGAAGGTTAGGCAGAAGTGCAGAAAATAACTCAATGTCCTTTAAGAGGGTACCAGGGGAGCAGGTAAGTGACTATTGAAGGTGCTTATGAGAAATAACATTCACTTGTAGCTCAGAGTTGTTGAAGGATGATTAGCTTGTGGATCAACTAGCCAACATTGTAGGGAAGAGATTTCAGATCTGCCTAAAAGGTCCACTTGCCTCTGGAACAGTTAGACTACAGTGCAACTCTGTTCTTGTTTTTAGGAGGATCAGGGACTGGACGTCCATTCCCAGAACTAACAGTGGTCAATTAGTTTGTGTAAATAGAGGTATGAAGGAAAGTTCTGAGGTGAAGGTGAATAGGGTTTGTCCTGCAGCTTTGTGAGATGTTAAGTGAAACAGCAATGGCAGTGAGAAGTGTAGGGATTCTCGCCTTACTTTGACAGATGTGAAGTGCAGTTGGAGGGGTGGGGGGGGGGGGGGGAGATGACAGATCAGAAACTGTCTGTACTGTTATCTTGCATTGCAGAGGGTAGCTGTGGAGAGGCAGGAAAGAAGTGTTAGCAGCCTGGGAGTCGTGGGAATCTCAGTGACAATGTTCAACACAGATAAGCAGGAGAAGGGCGTTAGAACTTGAGTTTCTGGTTGGCTGGGGTGGGCACCTCAGCCAGGCAGAAACAATTCCTCCAGTCAGGGTGAGTAAGTTACACACCAAGGATAACCTGTGCTCACCCCCGGTAGCTTGACATGGAGCACTCAGGCTTATCCACAGATCACGGGTAGAGCATTTGCACAACACACTCAACCAGTGACACATTAATTACACTACAGAATAGTCTCCACAACAAGTCATGTAAAAATGAACTTTAATGCACATAAAAAATTAAACCAAGTACGAAAACCAGTAATACTCTGCTAAGCAAGTAGCTGTCAGATTATCATCATCGTGAATGCAAAATAAGGAGAAACATTTCCATACTGTATTTGTCCTAGAAGGACTGACAATCATTACTCTGGTCATGCAAGGATCTACATGACATGCATCACCATGAATCATACACTGTTCAAATGTGGAAAGCACTGTCATGAAGCTGATTATTCTGCACTGAATGATGTACATCAGTAAGCCAAGGCAGGAAACTATCACTGTAAAAATCACTGCCCCCAGTAGGTATTTGTATCCATAGAATAACTACAGTCATGAAGTTACTGTGGTGAATACATCACTTGCAAAGGGTGGGGGGAAGGGGGTTGATGTACCTGCGTGCCCATCCAACGGGTTACAATGGTCTCTGTGAGCCCTCATGCAGGTGGAGCCAACAAGGCCCAGTCTCCCGTGGTAGGCAGACATCCAACCCCTCCCCCCCCCCCCCCAACTCCCACGCCCCCCCCCAACCCCCACCCCACCCTCACAAGGAACAGCGGTTTGGAAGCCCTTTGTGGAGGTTAGGTAAGGTCTCTTCCCCATGCCCTCGTGAGGGGGAGGGCACCAAACAGTATTCAGGTTAACACGTCCCGGAGGGGGCTGGGGCCGCCACCCTTGTCCTCCCTCCGGTATGGGATGGCTGCCCCAAACCAGTACCTTTCCAGGGTCACTGCGGTCCTACGAAAGGAGGCTGGAGGCCTCAGAGGCAGAGCCTGGCCTGCCGGCTTGTCATCAGTTATGAGCCTGGGTCTGGAGCAGAACGGACCTCATGTCCTCCTGAGCAAGGGCTGTGCTGGGGGATTTTTCACTGGGTGGCGGTTGCCTTCTTGTATGCTGCGCTCTGGGTTGATGGAGATGCCCCCCTTTTGACGGGGGTTTTCAAAGTGTGCCATTGCTCTTCTGAAGCAGCCCTCCAACCTGATGGAAAGGGCAACCCTATGGGGGAGGGAAGGATGGCGGTCGCAGAGCCCAACTGCTTAGGCTACATTGTGATGTGGCCTTCCTGGGGAGGGGTGGGCCTCTGCAAAAGCAGCCAGCTGACTCGCACCAGACCTGCCAAAGTGGCATGAGTCAAACAGCAGCAATGGTGCCCCACCCATGCCCCAGTCCAAAGAGGTAAAGAAAAGTGTAGTCCTTCCCATACGCCAGCCAAGTGCTAGTAGAAGGGATGAGAGAAAAGTGGCCTGGATGAGCTGGGCAAACCAATCCCAGGGGAACACATGGGGGCACACAGGCTCAGACAGGCCAGCACATCAGGGTAAGCAATGGCAGTTCCTCCTGACAGCCCCCCAACATCTGGGGACCCATAGAGTCAGGGAGCAGCTGGTAGCAGAACAACATGCAGAAAAGCAATCCAGGTGAGTCCTTTAGTCCACCCAGCAGACAGCAAGCAGCAGGGCAACAAAAGAGCAGTCCAGATGAGTCCTTTGTGCAGTCCAGCAGTTCTTCCGGAAGAGGTTCACTTCCAAAAGTGTTCTATCAGGGGGTAAGCCCTTTCTACTTATACTCAAAAATTTCTTTGTTCAATGGGTTAACTTCAGAGGAGTCCTTTCAAGTCAAGCACAACACATGTTCCACCCAGCCCTGTCTCCAGATATCAGTAGGGGGTAATCAGTCCATTGTGTGAGGGTAGAACACACAGCCTATTCAGATGTAAGGTGTGAAGGACCCTCCCTCTCACCAGCCCAGGAAGACTATCAGTATGCAGATGCCTCTTTGGTCACAATCCAGGCCCACCTGTGTGATGACTGTCTGGAAGTTATTCACCAACTGGAGCTGTCACTCTGACCCAGTCGTTGATTGAAGTCAGGCTGCAAAAGCACTAGATTTATAAGCACAGAGAAATGACCACTTTCTAAAAGTGGCATTTCTACAATGGTAATAAAACAAATCCACCAACACCAATTAGCTGGATTTCTCACTACGATTCCAAACATGCTAAACATGCCCACGCCATTCCTCATAGATCAGAAGATACCACTTAGACACATGTCAGGGCATTTCCAATGTAGTCCTATGAGCGAAGCAGCACTCACAATAGTGAGAAACTAAATAGACTGCTTGTCACTTCTAGGACAAGAATGCCGTAAACACATGTCCTACCTTTTACATACACAGCACCCTGCCCACAGGGCTAGCTAGGGCCTATCTTAGGGGTGACTTAGGTGTAGCAAAAAGGGAGTTTAGGCCTTGGCAAGGTGTTTGACTTGCCAAGTCAATGAGGCAGTAAACTGCGCACGCACGCCCTGCTGTGGCAGGGCTGACATGTTTGAACGGCTACTTCTGTGGGTGGCACAATCTCTGCTGCAGGCCCACTAGTAACATTTAATTACAGGCCCTTTGTATATGGTCTATCACTTAACAGGGGACACACAGGTAGATTAAATAAGCCAAACAGGTGTAAACCAATCATACCAAGTTGTAGGGGAGAGAGCACAAGCACTTTGGCACTGATTAGCAGTAGTAAAGTGCCCAGAGTCGTAAAGCCAACAAAAAAGGGCCAGAAAAAAAAAATAGGATGAGAAAGGCACAATGTTTGGGGATAACCCTGCAGAAAGGGACATTTCCAAAAAAGGGGAACAGGTGAGAATGGAAGACTGGGCTTCGGGAACAGTTGGTAGCAGGAGAAATGTTTGGGGAATGCACAGGAGAGGGGGCATGGGAGGAGAATTGTACTAAAATGTTGGGAGAGGGAGTTTATATAGGCATTAGTGAAAGCTTTAAATTGGTGGTCTAAAGGTGACAGATTTCAGCAGGTAGCTTGACTTATTGTCTTGTAGTAAGACAAGGAAATTTGACAGTTGGAGAGGTGTGAAGCACAACAATGATCAAACACCACAGGATTCACTGAGCTACCCCAAGTGAAATGAGTGGTGACCTGGATTTTAAAGGATTCTTTTTAATAGACTTGTGCAGGTCTGATCTTTTTTGTATGGGAGTGTACTCACTGCTTCATGTCTGTTTCAAGTTGGTTGTTACAAACCTGAGATCATCTGAGGGAATTGAGGTGCCTCACTTGTTAGTCTCTTGCAGTTCCCCTCTGGATAATCTGGAGAATGCATACATCATGCATTATAGATCATCATTCCATAGCTGAATGATGATCGTATGGAAACTACGTGAGGCAGAACTGGTGGATGTGTCGAGCCACAGTGGTTAGGTTTCAGTAAAATAAATAATTCAGCTAATGAACCTTCATTTAAAAATGCACACACAAACTGCTTTGGAATAAAGAGAAAAACTGAGCCAAAAATTTGAGAAGAACTAGAGCAATGACAGACTGAATGCATTACAATGTAGTTGTTGTCTGAGGCAATGAAATGGATCGAAGACTAGTCCCTATTTTATGATGCCTTCTGTGCAGATGGCCAACAAAAAGCCACTTTAACACTGCATAAGTAATTACATTTGCTTTACAATACTTCACATACCAACTTTATGTTTAGGTCTCTTGAGCCCACGTCTAAGTGCCTGACAGAAATAAACCTTTAACGATTCTGCTAATACCTGCCTTCAAATGATACTTAGGGCAAATGTGATCTGGTTCGACTTTACAACAGGAAGACACAGATTACACTTTAAGGTTTACTTAACAACAAAAAAACACATATATATATATATATATATATATATATATATATACACACACACACATATATATATATATATATATATATATATAAAAAAATATAATGTATACAGAGAAATTATTTTGCAAAGTATACGCATAAAACAGTGCATACGTCACTAAATCACAATCCACTAGATACAATGCAATTTAAAAAGTTCATATCAGATCAAAGATACAGTAACAGATTATTTATAAAATACATTTCAATAAGGACCAATCAAACTCCGTTCCAAACGAGAACCAAGTTCACATCACGAGCAACTTAGACCAGGACACCGGCCATCATAGATGTGCTGTATGTGTTGAAGTCTATTTTGATAACTTTCATTCAGTAACTCACAATTTGACCTTTGTTGCAATGCTAAAATAAGAGGAGATAGCACAGATGCCCTGGTTGTGGATGTCTGACTGGAGGAGTTGGTAGGACCACAAGTAGTTTGTTAGACCTATGGTCCTCGGTAGGTGAACAAGCTACTTTGCTCTCATTTATGATAAGTTAGTACAGAACACCAAAAAATGAGCCCATGTTCCCTCAGTAAGATCACAGCAAGGAAAGGTTGAAAGATACATAAGGATACCATTTACAGCTGAAAAAGACCAAGTCATGCTTCCCATCCTACATGTCGCATATAGAGTCTTAGCAACCAGTGGTTCTAGTGTGTCTAAATACTTTTCAAATAGAACTTCGGATTTAAAGTATATGATAAGAGTGATGAGGTCACATGGAGAGGCTCCAGTGACTGGAAAGCTTAATAAAGTCCCAATATGTATTTCTCAGCAGGGATACAGATGTAAAATTTAAAGAATCAGGATCCTTTCAAAAGTGGGTAAGGCCCAAAGATTCAGAGCTATAAAAGATAATTCAACAATGAAAAATAGTGAGATTCCCTAATTTTCCATACCTCTTATAGCCCAGCTTTAGATGGCTCAATCACAGGGTTAATCCAGTAGAACAGTAGTCTCAATTTAGCTCTATGATTAATAGTGTTAAGTTCCTTAGCAAGAACAGTAATAGTGGTAACCTTATTTATCATTTGTAAAACCTGTTTTCAACAGCTCTCATATTACAAGTTTAAAAGTCCCCACATTTAGTGCCATACATTTCCACACTTTAGGCCTACACCTTTTATATCTATAAAAGAGGAGACAAAAAGCGTGTCTCCATTTTTCTGGCAAGTACCAGAGTGATATTTGTACTCTGCTACAAAATTAAAGTGATTTTTTTCTTCACGTTTTTCCATCCAAAGAGCATTTGCAGCCACACTAGCACCTAGGTAACTGAAACCAGACCATTACCGATCGCTAGACAAAATGCATTTCTTAATGAACTCAAAGGGTTGAACACCATAAACCTGTTGGGTTGCATTAATGGAGGAAATCAACATTTGGCAAAATTGTGAAACTGTTCAGAATATTTTGGAGGTCCTTAGGCGATTGGGAGGGTGTCATCTGCAAAAAGCAGCACATATACTTTTGTATTTTTTACTGACAAGCGGGGGCATCACCTATATTGATAACATAATTTACATAAATAGGGGTGGTGCCAATACACGTTTGTTGCACGCCCCTTTCAACTGGTATTGGTTCAGTTAGCTCACTATGTAGGCCAATGTTACTTTTGAGAATTTAGTACCCAAGCTGATTTAAGATGATTACAAGTAGGCCCAGTGTGAAAAGCAGCCACAAATAAATCCAGACACTGGAGGTTGAAGTAATGTGTAGGTTTATTTTTCATAGAAGGTCCTATTCATTCTCATCAACTGCTGCCCATCCTCTGTCTCAAAGCCTTACCTTTCACAATCCATATGACCAAACTACATTACAGTGCTGTGGTTACAACCACATAACAGGTTATAGATTATACAAGTATAACATGGATACTACGCATCCTGCTCCCTTCAACTAAACAAACTTATTGCATTAAGAATCTCAATTAACAGACACACACACTGTACAAAGATGTACAGGTTGATAAAGCTTATTTAACATTCCTTCAAGTAAGTGGGAAGGACAACTCCCCTGCTGGACTTTCAGAGAGGGATGAGTACTCTGGACCCCCAGCCCTAACGTGAACCATATTGTCTTTGAATACAACTATGCTGTTCAGATTCCAGATGCGCAAATATTCGGTTTCACTTCATTGGTAAACACTTTGATAACTCTGAGACCTATGAAAACCTGCACCTCTACCATCCTTAATTGTTTTTCTTGTAACCATCACACAATCGCCCACCTAGACTGCTGTCTTAAGACTTTCTTACAACAAAGTGTTCCTTGCAGGCCTTTATTTTCTTTGCCTCTCTCAGCTCCCAACATTTGTTCGCCTTCGTTTTCCCTGACCTCAACTCCATGTCATTAACCTATGTGGGTGCCACCAAAGCATTAGAATGCCTGCACTTTAACAATTCAAAAGGGTTTTTCCCCCCATGATGGAGTGGGGAGAAAATATGTGGGCCTCAATCTTCTTGATCATGTCTTTTCTCAAATTCAACCCATTATCCTTCTTGGCCATATCGATCTCCTCCTCTCTGTTGAAACGTTCCACCATGTCATTGGCTTCAGGGTGGTACAGAGCACACTTTGTGGCGTATTGCATGATCACTTAAAAACACTTCATTTTTTGGGATACTAATTGCATCCCATTCTCTGTGAGGATTGCACTAGGTATGTCTTCTCTGCCATGCAGTTCCTTGAGAAACCTAATGACAGGCTTAGTTTCAGTTCCTCTAGATAATGAATTTTCTGGCCACCTAGAGTACATATCAATAAGAACCATAAGATATGATTTGGACCTTCAACATGTATGGAGCCTAAAATATGAAAGGCAACCTCTTCCCAAGGGTGTGTGGAATGGCCCTTGATCACAATTGGTTGCACCTTTGGTTTGATAGCTTTCTCACTCGTGGCTGTATGAACTCCACGCAGATGAAAGGAGATAATCTTTTATTGATAATTCTCTGAATAAAGTCGTAACGACAAACCTCCAGCAAGAGCTTCTCTTCCATCCAGCTTCCAACCCAACTCCACTCACCATTCCAGAATCCCCACTCTCTTCCAGTTCCAATCTCATCCTCTGAGATCACTAAACCATCTTCCCCCCATACATCCTAATAACATGTGAACATAAATAATTACAAACATATAATTTAAAACATGTACTATTTACAATTTGCATAAACATGAACTACATTCAACATCTATATTACCACCTACTCAACTTTACATAAATTTCCCATACTCCATTCTCTCCCATCATCCAACCTAACTACAGATTTAAATATCTTCACAACCTTCTGCGGTTCACAAAATCTACTTTCTCCCTTCATCATACCACATTTCTTTACTCTCACCCAATCACCTACTTGTATACCAATGTCTTTCACCTTTTCTCTCGTATCATAGTTCAACTTATTGCGTTCTTGGTAACCCAACACTCATCCTCATTCTTTCACGATCCACCCACACTTGTTTCTTTTCGCACAACCACCAAGGAGACTCCTTCGTCGCTGGTTCTCTCCCTTTAAGAGCAACAAATGGAGCCACTCCTGTTAGGGAATGCGGTGTCACTATGTGCCCACATCATCTTAATCAGTTCTTCCCTCCATTCCAGTCCATTAGCTAGAAATTATTGAATATTTTCCATGACAATTCGATTAGTTCTTTTCACTAAACCATTAGCTTGCGTTCAAAATAAAGCACCCTTCTCATGTTTAATTCCCAATCCGGTAAGGAATTCTGTCATTCTCTCAGACACCAATTGCACCCCATTGTCAGTAACTAAGACTTTGGGAGTACCTTCTTCCAAAAACATATTCCTGAGAAATTCGATAACATTGCTAGTCGTAATATGTTCCATGCACTTGACTACGAACCATTTACTGTGGTAATCCAACAAGACTACTAAGAACCGATTTCTTCTTCCAAGTTTATCCACAGGACCAATAAAATCCAAAGCTAACTTCTCCCATGGTCTCATACCCAAAGGTGGCTGCCTAACAATTCTAGATTTGTCACTATTTGCACACGCAGCACACTCACTCACAACTCGCTCTACATCCTTGTCCATTCCGGGCCACCAATATGATTGTCTTAATCTTCTCTTTGTCAAACTTCTTCCTAAATGACCCTCATGAACAATTTTTACTAACCTCCTTCTTAGCTTCATTGGTGGTACCACTTTCCCTCGTCTCAATACCTTCTGACCATGCACACTTAATTCATCTTTTACTACTAAATATTGTTTCAAATTCTGCAGATCACTTCCACTTTGACCAGAAGCACATATACATTTCTTTAGTTCATCGTACTCCCTATCATCAACTATGGCATCCTCCCACTCTTCTTGTTTTAAGGTAAGTTCACCATCTATCAAAAATGCTTCGGCTTCAGCCTCACTCAATACTGAAGCTTCCTCAGGATGCTCGTTAATTGGCATCCGCGACAAACAATCTGCCACAACATTTTTCTTACCCCTCACGAATTGCACAACAAAATTGAAGTCAATTATGTTAATCAACCACCTCAAAATTCTGGGCGTCACTTCCCTCCAAACCTCGACCACTCTTGAAAACTTGAAGCAGAGGTTTTTGGTCCGTACGAAGCACAAAAGGCAGTCCCCACAAATAGTATCTATAATGATTGATACCCCAACAGCAAGCTAACACTTCCTTCTCAATTGCAGAGTACGACCACTCTGCCCCCTATAACCTACGGGACGCAAACCCGATGATTCTTTCTTCCTTGTTTACTACTTGTATGAGAACTGCACCCAGCCCAACACCACTGGCGTCTGTCATTAGAATTGTTTTCTTATTCACATCAAAATGTCCTAGAGAAGGCGCGCAAACAATAGATTTCTTAATCGTTTCAAATGCTATCTCACACTCTGTTCCTAGTTAATTAATTAAAACAACAATTTAAAATAAACATTTGCTATTTATTTTAAATAGAAAGGTCTCTTTCTTCTACAGTCCCTTTCTATAGTTCTTATTAGTCTTTCTATTCTTTTCATTGAAATGATCTTCTTCAGTCCTTCCTCTGTTTCCACGCTGAGCCTTCAAGCCACAGAGCTGCTTTCACGATACGCTTCTATAAAGTAAGCAAACGTTTTCTTTAAACTTCCAGTTTATTATTACTTTTTTTTGTTCGCTTTGTTGTTAGTTTAATACAGCAAAATCAAAAATAAAAAGGTCACGGTGCGCACGTGTTGCTGCGAGTGTTGATTCTTTTAATTGAACAGTTCTGCGCGTGCTGAATAGTGCGCGAGAGACACTGCAAGCCGTCTCTATCGCGCGCGTTGTATTTGTTCAAATCTGCAACTTTGCACAAGCCATCTCGCGTGTTTTATTCCCATCTAACAGTTCGTTTACAAAACAAGACAAAAAACATTGGCTGCGCTTGTTTAGGTTAACGTATGGAATCTAAAAAAATAATAAAAAAAAAATCTTAATAATTATTGTCTAAATCAGTACAGCAACACGAATACAAAGTACATTACTCTGAAGTAATTTAAAATGAAAACAAATAAATTATTCCGTATTCTCCAGTAGTTGAAGAATTGAGCTTATAAATACACATCAAAGTAATCAGAACTCAAGATCCTGTGCACTTCCTTAATGAAGTTTGTGCTTCCTTGGTGTGTTGTGTAAATTTCCTTCTTTCATGGGTCCTTCTCAAGATAGCTAGGCCAGGGGTTGGAGATCATCGGTTCTTCTTATTTTTCTGCCCCCTGCACAGAGTCCTTCGTCGGCAAAATACTTATGAACTCCACGCAGATGAAAGTAGATAGTCTTTTATTGATAATTCTCTGAATAAAGTCGTAACGATAAACCCCCAGCAAGAGCTCCTCTTCCATCCAGCTTCCAACCCAACTCCACTCACCATTCCAGAATCCCCACTCTCTTCCAGTCCAATCTCATCCTCTGAGATCATCACTACAGTGGCACACTGCATGCACTCCTATATCACCCTCTTCACTTGATTGTCCATACCCGGCCACCAGTATGACAATCTAAGCCTTTCTTTGATTTTTGACATCCCTTGATGACCACAGTGTGCAAGCGCTCTAAGTTATTTCTCTCAAAACAATTGGTAGAACTAACATTGTACCTCAGAACAGGCCATGCTTCTCCAACCATTCATCCTTAACATGCCAATACTTCTCACTATTCCCTTTTATCCTGGCACCCCATCCATGCTTGATCAAAGCTAGAACTTCTAATATGCCTTCGTCAGAGTTAAGCTCAGTTTGCCATTTAGTTTCTGTGATGAAGCTACAGTAAACCTCACGTGTTTTCATTGTCCTCACTCACCTGAGACTGATCACTCTCCTCCACCAATCTAGAGAAGTAGTCTGCTACTCCGTTTTCCTCCCCGGTATGCAATTCCCTTAAAAAAATATAGCGCGAACACCCATTTTCTAATCCTGCTGGACGCTGTATTAATACCTTTTTGAAACTCTCACACAGGGGGTTTGTGACCCGAGTATCTCAAAGCTACTTCCCCACAAGATATTCTTATATTTATATATATCCATCTTTCTATTTTTTTTTTTTTTTTGACAGCACAATGCACTACCAAGGCCTCCCTTTCTATTAAAGAGAATCGAAACTCAGCACCTTTGAGGTCTCGCAACAGGAATAAAATAACCTGTTTGGAATTGCAGCCACCTGCTGCAGGACGGCCCCATAGCCCTTCCAACCTTTCTTTTCACTTTAAACTCCGCTTTGCATGCATTGCTCCACACAAATTCAACTCGTTTGTGTAGCAGGTTCATCGTGTTAATGCAAATTACTGCAAATCCTCTGTAAATATCATGAACTACTCTTGATTTGAAGAGGACTTAAGCTTCTGTATAGAATAAGCAACATCCTCTTTGAGCATAATACCTTCCCCGCGATGTTATGACCCAAATAATCTATAGAATTCTTACGAACCTTTCATTTCTCCATTCTGATAGGTTAAACTTACGTAACCTTCCCAACACCTGTTTCACACTCATGCTCAAAATCGTTGCTCCCAAATATCAGTACATAGTCTTGATAGACCCTTGTGCCTTCAAAACCCTTTAACACCCTCTCCAAGGCTCTCTGGAACACAGAAGCTGCTGATATTAACCCAAAAGGCAGCCTAGCATGTCCAAATGTCCCAAAGGATGTGATGAATGCTGTAAGGTCTCTGGATGCTTCATCAAGACTGATTAGATATGCCGACGTAAGCAAATGGTGGAGGAAACCTTAGCTCCTTCCAACATCAGCATATCTGAGATTTTTCATAATGGGTACCTAATCACAATCACATGCTTATTTAACTCTCAAATCTACACATGATCACAAACGTTTGTTAGCCTTCCTGGCTGCAACTACTGAAGCGAGACACTCTGTACGTCCCACCTCCTTAATTATACCATCATTTTTCCAGTTCTCTCCTCTTCCCCTCTTGTACAGCCATTGGTACATTCTGAACCTTCTCAGACTGTCTTAGCTCCATACATTAAACCTATGTAATGTAAACAGTGGGGAAAAAAAAAAAAAAAAGAGAGAAGGTTTTCCCTAGAACACCTAAAGCTTGCTTTTAGTTCCTGTGCAATGCATACCTGACGTACTTTGCATATCCACCTTCCTTACATCAAAATCCTCTTGGGTGGTCAACTGTTGGGCATAAGTATCACACCAAAGTCCCTTTGATGGAACCAGCTTAAAATGCTGTCCCCCTTCTGTGACACATACTTTTTCACATTAATGTACCTTTGTATTCGATCAAACCGTACAGTTTAATGGCTTGTCCTCTGTAGCCACACGGCTTAAAGTCTGGACTAAACACTAATTTTAACCATGAGTTTCTTTAGATAAAATTCCTTAGAGATAATTGCGATCTTGGCTCCAGAATCAAAGAGAACCTTCGTTCTCCACAGTGACCTAGTTCAAAGTGCCGGTACCATCATTACCATTCACCTGCCCACACTCAAAGTCCCTATCACTTTCAAAAATAGATTCATCCTTCACCTCAAACACCTTTCATTCTTCACACATTGGTGAAATGGCCTTTCTTCTTGCAGTAGCTGCATGTTGCTTTACTTGCAAGACACTGTCAGTGGCCATATGGCTAAGTTTCCCACAGCAAAATCATTTTCCCTGAAAGGTATTCCTCTTTTCTACCTTCAAATCACGCTTTACTTTTTTCTTGCCTCTTCGAGCCACTCTTAATTACATAAAGTGTCTCCCTTACCCTTTTCCCTCAGTTTCTCAATGTTGCAGCGTAACAAACTGGGCTCTTATCCTTTCTTCTAGCAAAGGACTAAACTTACAAGACGAGGCTAGCTTTCTAGAAAGGGTGACATTTTTCTACTGTTTACTCTTCTGACTCCTCCGCCCAAAATAATTGTTCTAAAAAGGGTGCTGAGTGTTGGTAGATAATGCCTATCCAACTTCATTATACAGGCATCACATTCATTGAGGCCTTCACCAATGATTCCTGGAAGGTTATCACACACTTCTTGCCCTTCTGGGCCCAAACAATGTAATAGCAAAGCAGTCTTTCTCTGATCTTAAAGACGCTCCACAAACCTTGGCATACCTCTTGCATTCCTTTCACCATTTGAATGGCGGCTACCCTGGCACAGCTAGAAAAAATGGCGGAAGTGTTACGTTTTGCCTGGTACCCAATTATGTACACAAACACCAACAAACAATCTCAGAGAACAATACTATGCTTTCAAGGAAAAAACACCCAAGTACTAAAGGCTAGGAAATGTAAGTAAACAATAGTACCACTACCAGAAAACGTGCCAGAGAGACTTGAAAAGGAAAATGTTAAAGAAAATAAAGATCCAATATGCAGAGCAAAAAAAGTACAATTTTCCCTGATCCTCCAGAGTGTGAATGACCCCACTATGAAAGATTCCACAGTTCCTTTTTGTTTTGAAGAGCTCCAAGCGTATATAATTGAATATATCCTTGACATGCTGAGAACAGCACCACACAAGTTCTGAAGCCACAAAGACCCCCATGTCAAATCCTAATATCTATGGCATTTTTAAAATACTACAGCACTGGGAGCCTCACAAAACCTTTGTGACTCCCAGCATGCTTACTGTCCTCCATCTGAATCGGGAGCGTGCACATTCAAATTTCATCACACCCACTGCTCGTATAGTGGAGGCTGTATGTCACCGACACTACCATCTCTGGGAGCTCGAGGGCCAGCCACGCAGCATGGAAGGTGGGAGCGCTGACCAGAAACCGAGTCCAATGCAATCAAGGGGTTTGGGAGCCAGCAGTATCACCCAGGGGCTCAAGCACTGGCCGCACGGTAGGGGAGGATACGAGTGCCAGTTAAAAGGCAGGCTCGAGAGCAGCGGCCTAATGGTAACAGTCGCTTTAAAAAAATGCAGTTTCGCAAATCTTACTTATCCACAAATAAAGTCAGTCCTTTTACTAATATTTCTGCAGTGTCTAATGCTTAGCGCTGAAGCTGCATACACCTCAGAAATGCACCAAGCCACATAAAACCGATTGCTGAGACTGAGCAAGTCTCTACAGACAGCAGACTCACAGGCTTGATTAATCTGGATTTTTCCTTCCTCATGAACTGCAAAGTCTAGCAGGCTGGGTCCATCACCTGCAGGATTTCTCAATTGACACTCACACCAAAGGTATTCTGCTGCAACATGAAATCCCTGGGCACAGCTGGTATTGAGCCCTTCTGGTTGTGGCCTTGTTTCCTCTGAATACCTCTAGCCCATCCTCATCACCAGTGTGACAAGTGGCCACTTAAATGAATCCAGACACAGGAGGCTGAAGTAAGGTGTAGGTTTATTCTCAATAGTAGGCCCCATCCATCCTCATCAACTGCTGCCCAGCCTCTGTCTCACAGCCGTCCCTTCCATATTCTATATGACCTACTTACACTGTTATGCTATGGTTACAACTACGTAACAGGTTAGATATATACAAATATAACATGGATAGTATACGCATATTATGTAATACTTTCCCTGCCTTAGGTCGTGGTACCATGTCGAAAGCAGATTTTAAATAAACCATCACCAAATACAGGGCCTCTTTGAAGTAGAAAATACTTCCAGAGGAAAAGGTTAAATCAAAAGACCTGTCAGATAGCACCAATACCTTCCCTAAAACTTGCTTGAAAGCGAGAGAGGAATTTCATCTCATTTATCTAGTCAGGTTATGTAGTCAATACTGTGTTACATAGCGTTTTGGGGAGATATCAATGAGGCTCAGCAGCCTGTAGTTCAGAGGGTCATCAAGCTTTTCTTTTTTTTTTTTTTTTAAAAGGAGGAAATTGGCATGATCACTAAGCCTATTTATGGATGGAGACAGAAGTACCTTGAGCAGTAATGATACAGAACTTGGATTTAAGGGCCCCAAGCCCCTGGTTCAGAATAAACAAGCTACCAGACATTTTGTGCAACCATGGGGCATTGTGATTTCTGACTCAAGGTATCACAGCAACATAAGTAAACATAAGACACATCATGCTGAACCGTTGGACAATTATCACTGCTAAACAGGCAAGTCAACTACTGCTGGACAATCACTACTGATGGTGAGAAATGTTAGAACCAAACATCTGGTATACAGATTTCAGGATTAACAAAGGGTGGCTACCATGGGCCAGAGGATGCTCTGGGAACTAGCTTTTAGAACATTGAGTAAATCAGACCAAACACTTTCCCTTTTATTTTTCTTTATTTTTTTTTAAAGAAAAAATTTATATGTTGTGTGTGACTCAGTTATAGTGGCAACATTTTTTGTTTAGCTAGCAGACAAATGTCTGTGCTGCCTTGTATTCTTTATTAGGCGAGAGATACCAATACAATATCAGAACTTTATCAGCCATAGTAAAAGGTCAAATTGTGAAATAGTAAGACATGTGTACCTCAAAAAATGAAGGATCACAGAGTTATATAACATTTTCTCAAAACATAATTGCAGCATTGTAAATCTTAGGTTACATTTCTGAAGCTTCCATTTGACCTCTCTACAATTATTAGCTAGGGAATTATTAGTTCCATTTTTTAAAACAACTGCTGTTGTGAAAGAGCAACATCTAGGTGAGATCGTCTTGTTTCACCTCCAGTCTTATTTCACTGCAGAGAAGATGAGCCAGCCCAGTACAAAACAGTAGTGAATATTCTATGCAACGTCAAGCCTGGCTCCCAACCACAATCAGTGTAGACATCCACACTGCATAGCAGACCAATTGGTTGAAATAAAACCATGTTAATTAATGCACCCCATTTAGCATTACATATAGTCAAACCAAATCAGCAATACCATAGGCTCAACTTGTGAAGAATACTTCATTTGCCTTTTTGAGTTCAACCTTGTGGAAGACATCTAAAAATAATAACATTTTACAATGGGGAAGAAAGGAAACCTAAAAAGACCCTCTGAGGAGAGGGTGTAACATAGGTAAATGGAAGGTGAAAGCGATACAAATGAGAGTACACTGTCGGAGGGAAATTTACCGTTTCAAAATGAGGATCAACAGACATTTTACAAGGCCAACAGAGCCAATTTCAGGGGCCAGTTAAGGTGGTGTGCAAAAGACAAGGAGATTTAGTTAAACAAGCATGTGTGCTGTGTATGAGTCAAAGTTGGTGCCTTTCATGACTGTTACTTGTGATTTTTTTCCAGTGCTACACAGTGCCTAGTGTTTCTGGCAAAGTGCTCTCCCTGTAACATACGATGATGCAATTTGCAAATGAACCTTCAAGGGGGGATATGTGTTCTTGAAAAACAGCATGGCAGTCCCTATTAGGGGAACCTTATCAGGAAGGAGAGGTTTAAGACAAACCAATAAATAAGCAACTCTTTAACCTGATGAATTCAGACTCACCCAGTTTTGACATAGGTCAAGTTCTAGAGATATCTAGAACTCTAGTAGATTTTGTGGCACAGGGCTTGCCTAGAAAAGGATTACGCACTTGTATGCCAAATTCACCAAACTATCACAACAAACATATCTATGAACAAAAACGCAAACAAGTCTTGCATACAACTATTACTGATGACAGTTGGATACATATCTGCTTAAGGGCATCAAAAACTTCCATCTGTCTTCAAAACTAAGGCTAATGCATACAAGATACTTTCCAGGTAGTAATTCACACCAATATGTCTACATGCTAGGTTTGGAAATTCTGATGTGTTGGAGTGGATGTAATGGGAGGACCACTTAAATGCTTATGTAGTTCTGTCAAATGAAGAGATTTTGGGCAGACGTTTAACAGATGCAGGACTTATATAATGTGAACCTACCATGCTCCCCATTGATTTTGCTGTTCAGCGATTCAGGGTAAGCTAGCCAAGATCTGGCCACCACAATTCGGGGTAAACTAATAACACCTTCTAATAGCAGCAAGGCTCATTATTGCACAGTTCTGGAAAAGGATTGCCCACCAACCCCAGACTATCAGTCAGGTGGCTTAACACGTAGCATATATATGCTATGGAAAGAAATACTTTCTGCCATCATACCTGACAGGTTATGTTTAAGCTTAATAAATTATGGCTGCCCTTCAAGACATGAAAAAGGCATCAAAGAAGGACTGTCAGCCCATGGCATGCCAGATACATGTCTTATGTCTTGACATTGGTGAGTGGAAGTAGGGATTGCCGACACCGGTGTATGTGGAAGATAACTTCAATGTTATAAAGTACGATTAACAACAAAGCGGCAAAGATGATATAAGCCGTTGCTTACAAATGTTTGCTTCTCCAACATATATTTCCAGTTTTATTTTACTGGCCTATGCTTGATAATTGTAGTCTTGTATTGCTGTGAGAAAGTTTAACGAGCTGTCCTGTACTTCAAACCTAAATACAGTGTTAAAACAAATACAGATCACAGGGAGCCAGAACTGGGCAAGTCCTTCCCTAAGCCAAGTAGTGTTCTCACGAGGCCCATCTTGGCTCACTGGGCTTAGTTTTGGGGACTTTCATAAGCATAACGTTAAGTCAGTCTTGAATTAAGATCAACCTTTTTTCATTTAAAGGCCATTCAGTTTACCTGTCATTTTTGCTGCCAATATTGGAACTTATATATGCTACACTGTTCAGTTTGTGGGGGGTGGTGCGATATTCAGCTCACTTTCAGATGCTTTAAGTCAGTGGTTTTCAACTTTGACTTCTAAGGACCCCCTATTGAATCATTACTGGAATCCAGGGACCCTCCGCCCCTCCCCTTCCTCCACCCCCCCCCAAACTCAATATTCAAAGCTGTGGATCCCCAGCTGAAGCAATTTTAAGAATTTTAACATCAAAACAATGTACAAAAACTAGTATACACCAAACAAGTGGTCAAATATTTAAAGATTGATTTATTTGCAAATAAATATAGAAAAAAAAAACACATTTGCAATGATGCTTGTTTATTTGTATATACATTATAAATTTTAAAATATTAATTTTCATATTTGATTTTGTAAAACGGTTGCGGACCCCTCTGAACGGGATTTGCGGACTCGCCAAGGGTCAGCAGACCACAAATTAAGAGCCACGGTTACAATTGCCTCCTGAGATCCAGTAGGATAGAGGATTTATGTCAGAGTGTAAGACCAGATTTGGCGAGAATTAGAAATTGATAGGATTGTGGCAGAAAAAGCATGTGTCCCTTCTCTGGAGCCTGCTCAGCCTTTAGTACATGAAGTGCCACTTGCTCGTTCATGTGTCCTTGGTTTGCAGGTTAACAATTGTGATACTGTAATCTGGGTATCAAGAGTGATTTGATATTTTTGGGACTAGTGGGACTAGGGGGGAGTGGAATCTCTTCTTTCTTTAGCCTTCTTAACTCCTCTAGTTGAGAATACACTGTTACCAATAATTCATCATCTGTGGGCAGATTTGCAACAGCTACCCTTTCACCAACTATAGTCGTGACTGTGCAGCTGCTCAGTGTCAAGATGTCCTTGGTCCTCTAGAGCACATTCACTGGGGATCGTAGGGAGGGATATGTAGTGGGGGAGGGGTCCAAGCAAACTAAAAGTAATAATTCATCGACCTGTGGATTATAATAGGCCATTATTTGTGTTGTGAAGTTGTGCAGTTGAATACTCTGCTACCAATCAATTCTAGAAATTCCCTGCAGCGGGTTTTCTATCCTTACTGCCACTCCACTGATGCTGCACTGTTACATCAGGACTGCTTGGCTGCTGTGTACCTGTCTGACTCCCATTCGCCTTTGAATTTGGTTAGTACAAAATGTTATGTGATGCATACTTGCAATAATTCCAGGTCTAATCGCAGAGGAACAAAACTAGCCTTAATCTACAGGCACACCTATTTATAAGCCAAGCTTTTCCCCCTTGAAAGCAAAATAAGACATTACTATTTTTGATTAACTTTGTATACATTGCTTAGTAACCTTTTTCGAAAAGCACTAACCACCTACAGTAAAATCAAGAACACCAATCTATATGAAGTCTCCGCAAATAAATATACCCCCTGGTAAAATGGACTTGCTAAAGGTATGAGTATTAGACTTTGAAAGGTAACTTGTTCTTCCACCAAATGTTTACAAATTGTGATTATCGTAATTCGGCGTTTTCTTAACATGAAGCTGCAAACAACCCACAAGTATAAATACACTACTTCAGACAATACTGGGTTTAACAGTTTAGTAAAAGTGGCCAAACTGTTCTCCTGCAGACTGTGTATTTCAACTAAAAGCGAGTGACCGGTTTTGTCCTTGGCTTCACCATGACTTCCCAACCATACTATGTGCAGATACCTAATGATTACTCTTAGGTCAACTACAACCAAGTCATGCAGGCTTTATAAAATGAATAGCAGATGCAGCGCACCCCAGTCCCAGATTGTCCATAGGCATAAACCTACTTTCGTTGAAGAAAATGCTCCAGTTAGCTGGAAAATACTAACCTGAAGGCCCAGCTCCAGTGACACTTTCAGAAGCGTAATATCTGGTAAACTGTCCATCAAGGTTGCAATTTTAAACGCATCCTGGGCCAGCTTGAAGATGTGCGATGAGGAGTGGATGTTTTTCTGGATGGATTCTAACACAGTTTCCAGCTTTCGAACATCACCTGCAAACCAAAGCACACAAGATAAATGATATGTGATGTCAAGTGCCATTGGCACTGTGTCGCCATAAAGTGCTAGTCGGTCTCAGCGTGCCATCAGCAATCGGACTGAAAGAGGGCAGACACTGAAGACAGCTCACCAAATGCTTAGTGGATCCAACTTTCATACTGGAAATAAAAGTGCAGAAACAAGTCGGAAAAGTAGATCTAAACTGACATAACCCTATTTTGGAAAATCTCAGAGGAATAGGTTTGATAGTTCAGGATTCAAACAAGTTTTAAATTGGAGCTTCAGCTTAGACTATATTAAAGTAGTGTATTTGTAAATACGAACTTTAAATAATTCTCAAGATCCACTTCTAGTATAGATGTAAATCATTACCACATCTGCCTCAAGCTATAGGGCCTTAAGCCTATGTGAAGTATTACACGCAGACCTTACCGGCAGCAATATTCTGCCAAGGCTCATATATGCACAGTCTTAGTTATCGCAAGAATCTGCAACCTGAAGATCCCTCATGTTAGGATGCTTGAAAATACTCCTAGCTTGACTACACGTGGTCTTGCTGCAATTAGAACGTACCTGGTTTAGTGTTTTGGGTAAATGGTAGTAAAATGGCTGCAGATGGCAATGCAAAGGACACCAGAGCGCAGGTCTGCACCTACTCTTTAAAGATGTACTTCTAATAAGCACATAAACTGGAGTGCATTAAAGACAACAGCATTCTTCTATTCATCCACCTAAGTTTTCATCAGAGATTATAGAGGTTAAGCCAGGCTACTCAAACTAGTATCTCTGCAGCTACCAGCAAGAGGTTCTCCTCTGTGCAGCCCAGGCTTAGACTAATTTGCTTGTTTTAATAGATATATTTATTTATAATTTGAACACTGTATTTTCAGAACTCATAAGCTGATATTTAGAATGAAAGAAAATGGTGGACTTTCCAAAATACATTTAAAGCCGACATTTGAATGATAAATGAAGCAGTTTTGGGGAGACTTAGTGCTTGCATTATTACCCTGGTGCCACTGCAGCCGAGGCTGTTGTGTTACCCACGTTTAGGCATCCCAAGTGAAACATTTTGTTTGATATTACTGCTGTTGTACTAAAGTCATCACTACTGTTAATCTGCAACAGGGTGACCTCGGTTTTATTCCATGGCCAGATGTGTTGTATAAACAGCCGCCCGGTCACAGCTCTGCGAGTGGCAGAGAAGGAGACGGGAGACCCCTAGCCCAGGTAGCTCAGACTCTAACCTCTCAAAGGCTGGTAAAGAAGAACAGTCACTAGTAAGATGGCTCTGCCTAGCCCCCGGCCTCACCAGCTTTCCAGAGAACTAAGCTTCGCATATTCACGTCTCACAGTCAATGAATCAAGAGAGCAGTTGAAGAAACACGCGACACAGAAGGGGGCTAATGGTGGGTGGGGTTTTTGGCAGTGCATAAGGAAAGGGACAAAAATTAGCCTGAGGGCACTGCGGTTCAAGGGATCGAGAGACACCTCAGTGGGGCTGAAAGATACAGGGCGGGGGCCCTCTTCAGTGCATTACACCGCATTTATAGGTAGGCTCGGCTTGTGAGCCTGGATTTTGTTGAAGAGAAATGAATCAGCACCTCTCAGCAGGTTGAAGGGAGCGTATACACACTTGTGCAGCCCCAGAGTACCTCATTCTGCTCATCCCTTTCACGTACCATTCCTAATCAGAGAGGGGTACAAAGGGCATCCCTACATGACAGACTGCGCACAATACAGAATGATCTTATACACTGAACTGCCGCGTAGACGAGAGGGTTGTCTTTGTAAAGGAGGAATGCACGAGTATCTGTTTTTACATGAGGGAAGTGGAACATTAGGCAGACAATTCACCAGTTCGATTTGAAGGGTAAGAGGATGACTAAGGACACAAATGCATAATTAGGAAAGGTAAGAAGGGAACAAACAAACAAAGAATGGAAGGTAATGCAAGGAGTAGTACGAGTAGACAACGAAAATAATGGAATAAAAAGTCATGAGAGAAGACACAGCAATTAGAGGAAAGCCTAAGAACGACAGAGCAACCCGTGCAGTCCAGTCCAGGAGCCCAAGCCCTTAGTGCTGTACAACCCTCGGGTAATGTCATTAGCATTTCTCATTACCGGAGATGCTCACGGTCATGACTAGTTTATTCATTATTTTGTTCATTTGCCTTCTGTCACTTTTATACATGCATTTGTATTGATAAAACAAAATGTAACTACAAAACCCCGCGATAAAATAAGCATTGACAAAGCAAACAGGTCCAGGAAGTGAAACCTATTGGAAATGCCAATACATTTGATGCCCGCTGTGATATGAAAGCATCCGCGGCGGTCATCCCTAAATAGTTTTTTTAAATAATGCCACAGTGAATGCTCGTGCATCTGTGTTGGCAATTTTTGAATGGGTTAGCTGAAATACTTTTTTTTGATGACTTGCACTGGTAACCTGGAGAGCGCACGATGAATGCGTCCCAGAAACATCAATAATGTGCACAAATGCATGCTATCTTTCTTAAAACGCTTCACAATGGCAGCATAATCCTGAAGGTAAACAGCACACTTAAAAACACTGCTGAAAAGAAAGCATTGTACAATTTTAGCTACAATGAATATAACTAGATACACCACATCTCTGCCTGTAACTTCCATTATGATTAAACTCATTAAATCTACATTTCCCACCGGAAACGGCCTTTCTCGGTCTGCTACACTGGATTCCCTTTTCCATTTTAGTGGCCGTTTCAGGACTTTGGTCCACAAAATGTCACCCTATGCGGACGCAGCCCCCAAATATTTCATTTGTATTAGGCTGTCAGCAAGTAGTTGCTCAGTCTGCAGTTCACTATGAATTCTGGAAAACAGTCTTGCTGAATGTTTTACAGGAACACCTTTATACAGCCTTCTTAATGTGCATTTTAGATCATCTTCCAGAACCCAAGCAGTAGTAGATAACAGAGAAACAATCCATGTTCTCGGCTTTCAATTCCATTCTGTGGGAAATCGAGAAATGTTATCCCTCCAGAACCAGAAAAACCATGATCAACCGTTAACAGGCAAAACAGCTCTGATAGATTCCCTCGTGACTGATATATATGTGGTAGAGGGCATGAGCAGCCTAGTTCATGATGAGAAACTGAGTAACAATTAACTGGGTAATACTAAAACTTGTTAATCTCATAGTATAGAGGTTTATTGAAAATAAACTTACCAAATCTTGCTGTGGAAAACAGGGGTTTCTTGTCAGTATTAAACTTAACATCTGGTGAGCTTCAAGTATTCCATAATCTATAAGCAATGCTTAAGCATTTCTTTAACTCCGATATGAAATATTTATATTTGGTAGGAAGCTACAAATTGCATGACTGAAATTACTAGGATAGATTTGTTGTGGTGCAGTTCGTCACGGACCTTCGACTTCCTATGTAGAGGAAACTTAATGGGTTAATGCACTTTCAACTGAAGAATCAGTGAGACTTGCACATCACATGCTTGACTCCCAGATGCGTAAAGTGACTAACACCAAGTTGGTTAACACGAACATATGTTCCATACAGAACTATGACGCCCTAATAGCATGACAGCAAGAGCTTCAATGAAAGTTTTTATGCCAAACTAGATGTGAAACTGAAACTAGGAAAGTAGGCAAGAACAGACCTTCTGAATTTAGGAGCGAGTACTCAATTGTAGCAGTTTTTTACAGTTTTCAGAGGGTAAACAATGGAGTCTGATTTAATGGTAACCATTTTTCTCCTTTAGCTGGCCCCACACTAAGCTTACCTGATGGATAAACTCTTGTATACAAGTTAGGTCAAAACACTTAAATGTTTTTAAAGAAAGGACCATAAAAATAAGTTACTATCGGTAAGTAACTATGCTTCTGGTGGATACTCTAACTGCAGACGCCTCACCTTGTGAATATTCTGCATGCATCAAGACTTAATTCGGAAAACTTCAAAGCACTACTCCTGAGGACAGTAGGTGGTGTGGTGCAGCTCTGCTTCGATGTTGTCATGCTCCAGAGGGGACCATTAGAGCTGCATATATGCACCACCCATGTGCACTGATGTCACTTGCTTTCTGGGCTGTCTGTGCCCTCAGAAGCAGAGTCCATCAGCAAACTGGAGTGATCAGTGTGCAGATCTATAGTTTGGGACCTCTTCAGATGGAAAAGGCCCAGTTCAAAGAATGGTGATGTGGGGGTTTCAGTGAGGAATCAGCATTTAGAGTATAAACCTCGAAGATAGTTGCAGAGGGTAAGTAACTTGTTCTTCAGAGGGATACTTCTAATCACAGATTCCTCACCTTGTGAATAGATAACATCCCAGGTGGAGTGTCAACTGCCTCAGACTAAAGAGTCCTGCCTGATCCACTTAGTTTGGGCTCTCTAAACGTCACATGCTTTTTATTTTTACATTTGATGTTTATTTTTCTTGGTTAAGGGAGGACTGCTGCAGCAGTGATAGAAGTGTGCTGCAGTTACCAGCTGGCTGCAAAAAGGTAAAGGCAGTGAGGTGGCATGAGAAGCACAGTTCTCATGCCATCCCTAGACTACTGCATCATGATCGTATGCAGGTCCTTTCTACATAAGCTAACTATTTCAGTGATTTCTAACACATAGCTGCTTAAAGAGGCTATGTTGATTAGGCCAGTCAGACACTGGCCCCAAACAAAAGGACTGAAGGCTGGTCCCGCTAGGGGAGTTTACTGCTTCTCTTTATGTTCAGAGGTGCACGTCCAGATACAAACAGGGGTGGGTCCCCCTCTGGCTTGTAGGGGTGACTCGCATGTGGTCCCCACTGAAATGTCTGGCCTAAAATGTACATGGCTTTTAAATGATTCATCCGCTTGCGTGGCCTCCGAATGCACTAGCCCATCCCTTGAGATAACCATGCTAGTTCTGCCACCCCTTCACATGAAATTGTTCCGAAATCCTGTACGCAGCAGTGTTAAAAAATGAACCTCATTAAAACCAACATTTATTTTGCACTTATTTACCCTCATCATATACAACATTTCCTGAAAGGAACACATCACAAATAGAAATGTAATCTGCAGTCCAACAACTTCACAGTATATCACACTGGACACATCTTTGGAATCCGCTGAAATCCTAATGCAGGAAATTAAGAAACAAAACAGAATACTTTCCACAAGTTCTATTTTAGGGTCGCCTACCTTTGGCTGCTGTTAGCATGGTTGATGCCAGCTCACACTGCTGAGACTCAATATGACTTAAAGTGAACCAACGGGGATACCGGTTTGGAACCACCGATGCAATATTATGCGGTCGGGACATATCTACTATTGAGGCTGTAGTTTCCAAAACTAGTAACCTGTTGGAAAATAAAAAGAATTCTGAATATTACATTCTTGAGAAGTATCTAGTGAGTTTGTTTATGAAAAAAAAGTAATTTATAGGTTAAAAATTGGATTACAGAGACATTGTAAAATCTACAGCTTAATTTAAGTCAATATGTGATAATACTTCGAAGCCCCATATAAACTTTCACTCAGCAGAAACCTGAAATTCGGAATAGCAGAATCTGATTACCCCTTTACGTTGCTAAAAATGGACAATATGCATGGAAACATTGCAACATTTCCTCATGGTCGCAGGCCACAAGTAAACAACCCATTGCTTCCAGAGAGTCTTAAGAATCCCAGACGTGACTGTAGAGTAAACAGAAGTTATACTATGCCCAACAGATCGGTATCACACAAGTAGTAGGAATTTGTTCTAGGGGCGATACTCTGCTCACTGTAGTACTATAATGCAGAATCAAGGCTTCAATAGTGTAAAAATAAGTTAAGATTAAAAAAATAATGGGGGCGGGAGGGGAGATTTCCATGCTTTGCAAAGCCATAAACTTAAACATTAAGCAATTCTATCATTTCCAAAGCAGAAAGTACTGGGCAGTAGTCTGGAGTCAAATCGGAAACGCATTCAAGAATAAGTTACTTACATTTGGTAACATTATTTTTGGTGAATACTCTAGCCACAGATTCCTCACCATTAGAGTATCTCCAGTCGCCAGAATGGATCCAGAAAATTTAAGAGCGTTTGTCTCGCTTTCCTGTTGATGGCATCGTGCAGCTCTGCAGATTTTGTTCCACTCTGGAAGTGACAGAATGACGTTGCATACAAGCGCGCCACCCCACATGCTGATTTAAGTTTTTCTTCTCTCTGTCTACACCCTCAGGTAGAGTCCAGCAGTAATCAATACCTGTGTGTCAATCTCTTGACTGGGGCCTTTTTAGATTAGAATAAAGATGATTTGACAGATTTGGTGGCGGTTTTGGTTGGGGGTTGGGGGGGAGGGACATGAGGAATTTGTGAGAATCCATCAGAAACACCGTTACCGAATGGAAGTAAATTGTGGTTAATAGTCTATCAAAGGAACAGATTCCATTTTTAGAATAGGTACCAAAGCATTCCTTACCAAGAAAGTGGGTCTGTGGAATGGCTCAGATCAAAAGGTCTTGCAGGACCTTACTTTCAGATTTGTCTGTCAAGGCAGTAGCGCTTTGTGAACAGACTACCACGTCACCACCTGCCAGATGTCAACTGCAGGCACTCCCTGTGCCAGTGCAGTGGTAGGAACCTCACAAAGAACCACACTCTGGTATTTAGTGAGATGAATATAGAAGCTTAAAGCTTTTAGGCTCCAGCTGGTGGAGACTTTTCTTCAGCAGGAGAATGGTGGCATGTCCAACATGGAAAGCCATAATCAGTTTAGGCAAGAAGGCAGCTTTGGTCCACAGTACCATTTTTTCTGGAAAGAATGGGGTATAAAGGTGACTGGACAGAAAGAACTGGGGAGTTTATTCCTGTGGTCACAGCAACAAAAAACATGGTCTTTAAAGTCAAAAGATGTAATAGGCATCTGTGCATGGGCTTAACTGGCATGCACATGAGGAAAGTGAAAACGAAATTAAGGTCCCACTGTGGCAACAGTTTCGGAGGAAATAAGTTATGTTAATTTATTAAGCACACAATCACCAGTGGTATCTTGGTGCTGTGGGATGATGCCTAAAGAAGCAAGAAAATAATTTAGAGACCGGGAAAGGTTTGTTTAAAAAAAATAAATAAAAATAATCAAGTCTTTAGCTCTATTAAAAAAGAAACAGTTTGTAACCACAAAGAAAAAGGAGACAGTGCCAGATAGAGGGGGCCCTAAAAAAAAACTGCACCCATCCATACCCACTGTCTTAAATCTGGGGACTGCTGGCAAAAACAGGCAAAGAGCAAAGCTCACGCACCACCCAGTACTTGCTCAATATATATATATATATATATATATATATATATATATATATATATATATATATATATATATTTTTTTTTTTTTAAGATTTGAGGTCCCTCATCTTCTAAATGTTTGAAGATAATACCCCAAATCTTAAATGGACTCCTTTGTTCCACGCAGAGCTAACTGAGTTCTGTTGTGTGAATACCTCAGTGTCTTACAGACCAATCTAGTGGCTTGATTCATAACCACTTGTAATCTGTAGATCATCTTTTCGTGAAGGCTCGTGTATAGGGAAGTTACATAGTTTAGATACAACTAAAGCTAAAATAACAATTTTTAAAGCTTCAACTGAGAAAAAAAACAATGCTTTAAATCTTTCTCAATATGAACATGCAGGATGAAATTACTGCACCAAGTTATGTCTTGAGAGTCAGATGGCCATCAATGATGACTCCAAGGCTTTTTGCTTAATACTTGTGAGTGGGAGCCAGACAACTCAGAAGGCCTGTGCAACTGACTCCATAGATACTCAGGATTAACAAGCATTTGCAATGCAAGGGGTCTTGCATTTCTCCGCGTTAAAGCTATTAGCAGTTGTAAACTCCCAAACTGACTTTTCTTGCCTCATTAAATGAAAAAAAAAAAAAAAAAAGGGAGCAATCGCGCTGCTACAGTTCACTCGTAGTGAAACCTATCGGCAAAAGTGCCATCTACGTAACTGGCAAAAGTGCAATTAACTATGTAACAGGGTTAATGTCATGCAAAGCGCTCAACTTCTGCCAAGTGAGATCGCGCTGCGAAAAGAGAGAAAAAGTAGTCCACGAACCAGACAGAAAACAGCGCGCCTCGTATGTTTTCAGTACTTGGTGGCTGTGCTCGAGGAGGGCTAACCACCGAAAAAGACATGGCGTATGCATGCCTTCCACTAATGAAAGCAAGCAATTTTAAAAGGCAAGCCCACCAACCAATGAAAGACACCGACGTGACATGGACGGGGCTCTGAGTCCTTTTCTAACTACTACAGCGTCTCGCAAGCGCATGGTACCGCAGGCTATACCCTAAAAATTACTATTAGCTTTGTCTGCATTATATTTTAGCTGGTTACTGGTCATTCACTCAGATATAGTGCATAGTGTTTTGAACATTTTCCCGAGAGGCAATATAGTAGTCTAGCCAAAAAAGAATCTGGCCATCAACAGAATAATTATATAAAATGCAATCTTAAGTCCCAAGTTGTTTTTAATGAGAGGTCTCACAAAGATTAAAGAGGTGGGGATGAGGAGGGATGAAAGAGAAGATTCCCAGAGGCACCACACACACTTAACTCGAACTGTAGTGGCTTTGAATAAGCCAAGATTGACTGCTTGAGTATGACTGTCATGAAAAGATCTGATCTGAGTCTTCCACACGATCTACCAGAATTTTATGGTCAATTGTGTTTAAAGCCGCAGATAGGTCCAGTAGAACCAATGTAGTTTGTCAGAGGTCCCCTGCCCCACATATCAAGTACGGAGAGCATAACAAACTCCGTGATGTAGACTGGCTGAAAACGAAAGAAAGTTGTTTTTCTGCAGATGGCAGCATAATTCATGAGCCACATGTGCTTCCATACCTTTAGAAGGAAACAGTAAAGAGAAAGGACTGGTTTCTTCACCTTTTCTTGGTGCCAAAAGGCAATACTCTTTAAATGAATTGCATACAGTCCCTTGAGGGAGTTGTTTAGGAAGAATTGTAAAGAGCTGACTATTTTGGATTGAAATGTTTAAAAAAACTGCACAGGGAAAGGATCTAGGGGAGAGGCAGATTTCACCTTAGATATCAAAAGATCCAAGTGGGGTTTATCAATAAGCGGAGGGAAACTATACCTGGTAGAGGGATTCATATCATGGACAGGCAGTAGCATGACACTCAGTAGGAATGATGGGGATACAGTCCTCAGTTTTATTTATTTCATCTATCAAATAGCAGCTCAGAGGATCACAAAACTCTTGAGTAGGTATGACCGACAACTATTCGGTAAGAGACAGTTTATTTACAGTTTTAAAAATATCCTTGTCTATTGGTATATGCAATAATTTTAATGGCAAAAAAAGATTCTAGTTTGATTTAATTTATATTTAGTCATTCCTTTCTTAAATATCATCCTAGATTCTACACTATAGTCTTTTCCCAAATGATGTTCCAAATCGCGTAACTTAAACTTAGTATCCTTCAGGTTCCTGGGAAAACCAGAGACCAATCTAATTTGCTTTTTCTGTACAAGTGGGGCATGTTGATCACTAGCTGCGTTCAATCAATGATTAAAGTTATCAGCAGCAAAGTTGACTTTATGATTCACACGGGGTAGAATTTAGTAATGTGTTACTTAGACTCTGTTTACTAGGTGCCAACTCGGACTATTAACGTATGCAGGTGTGACACTGTACAAAAATCAGGCAGATTAAATTTATTCATCCTGTGGTCATTCCAGATGCATGGAATTACTTCAAGATTTTTTTTTTATATGGAAGTTGAAAGTCTACAATAGGCTCAATAAGTTACCTTTAAAATTGATTGGGTTGGAAATATGCAGATAAGAATGTAAGCTATTCATTAATCCCAGCAATTCCCGACCTTAAGGGTCTCCGTTTTCCAACATTAGCCCAATAGTTAAAGTCCCCAATTAAAAGTAATTGAATAATAAAACAACAAGGAACATATATTCTAGAATTGTTGGTGAAAATCAGTCCTAGTTGAGAGGTTAATAACACAATCGAGTCTGATACTGCTCGATTTTTAGTATTATCCATTCCATCTCTGGCCTAGACTCACACTGTAATAAGGAAGATTTAAAATGTTGCTGAACAATCGTAGCCACCCCACCTAATTTCCAACAGTCCTCTCTGTTCACATGAAAGACCCCATAGGTATTTGGTAATGCTGCCAATAAATACGTGCTGGCCGGCTCAGTTAACCAGGTTTCTGAGAGCAATATGTCTCTGCATTGAGATTTAAACCTTTCAAAAATCTCATCACAATGGGAGAGTTGAACAGGGATGGCTGGTCCAGTAAACATCAAAAGGCTGGAATGCCAACAGACATCCTTACAGTGCCCTTGCAAATACTTGCTGGAGAAAAGATACAACCAACAATAGGAGGAGAACAGCAGAGTAGCAGCTCAGCAGAGTGTCAGCCCTTGTAGCTGCCCAGCAGCCCTTCTTACTGGTAGACTATGCACAGGTCCAGAAGTGTACTGAGTTGGTGGTGTCAGAGGTCCAGATCATATACCCAACTCTGCCTCTGAAGTGGGGGAAACTTCAAAGAAAGATCCTTGAAGTACACTGAGGTCCTTGCTTCCTGCCCTGGCTCTAGACTAACTATGGGGTAAGCAGCCCTTAGTGTGTCGCAAGACACTGCCTATTCAGGTGTCAGCTCCTTCCTCCCATCCTGCCCAGGATGGCCCATCAGGCTGTTGATGGCCCATCAGTCACACCTAAACTCCCTTTGTATATGGCTGTCTACAGGGAATGCACAAGCCCATCTGGAGACCGGCAGTAGGCACCAAACTGCTAAAGTAAGAAAAAGCCAACTTTCTAAAAGTGGCATTTTCAGAACTGCAATTTAAAAATCAGACTTCGTTATGATTTTAAATTCTGAGTTCAGAGTCACCAAATTTGATAAATGTCTCATCCAGACTGGGAATTACACTTGTAAGATGTAATAAGGTATTCTCAATGTTATCCTATGGAAGCGATAGGTCCTTATAGTGGCGAAAAATGAATTTGGAAGTTTTTCACTACCAGGGCATGTAAAACTTTAAAGTAAGTCTTGCTTTTTTTTTTTTTTTTTTTTTTTTTTTTTTTTTTAAAAGATTGCACCCTGCTCTGTAGGTCACTCAGGGCTTGCTTTATAGGTGTGACACATGTTTAACAAGCATTTCCAATGCAAGAAGTCTCAAGTTTTTAGAGTTAGAGCTATTAGTGTTATTAAATCCCTAACTGGACTTTTCTTGCCACTTAAATTGAAAATGAAAAGTAACAGTTGACAAAAGCTAGCTGTTTCAAAACCCCACGAGCACAAAGACAAAAAAAAAAAAAAAAAAAAAGTTTGCTTGCAGTCAAACATATCCGCAATTGTGCAATTATCCATGTAACGGGGGGAGTCTGCAATGTGGTAGCAAACTGTCTCAAGAAGGGACAAACGTAAATCATTTACCAATGACAATAAAGGATTTTTGAAAGACCAGCACAGGAACGAGTGAAAGTGATGGGTGTGGGGTGGGCACGGTTAAAAGTACACAATACATACAACAGGTCAAATTGCTGGCAAGATCGGCCAAAAAAGGAAAGGTTTAGGCCAGGCAAAAGTTTTAACTTGCCAGGTGGACATGGCAGTATAAAACTGTACGCACAGGTTCGGCAATGGCAGGCTGAAACATGGTGAATGGGATACTTACGTGGTGCAGCCCCACTAGTAACATTTAATTTACAGGCCCTGGGCAGAATTGGTGCACTTTACTTGGGACCTATAAGTAAATTAAATAAGTCAATGGCGAGAGCTCACGCATGTTAGCACTGGTGAGCAGTTGTAAAATGCAGAGTCGTAAAGCCAACAAAAACGAGGTAAGAAAATGGAGGAAGGCAAGCAAAAAGTTGGGGCATGGGGGAACCACCCTAAGTCAGTCAGGTCTAAGGAGGGTTCCTAGATTAGGCCTAACAGAATACTGTGTTGGCCACGAACAAGCCTTTAACTATACGGTCACACTTGTGCTGGTCTGAATGAGACAGAAACCAAGATACATGGCTTGGCATGGACTGACAAAGTGAACCCAGTTCTCTGCCCATTTTAGACAGGAGCTATCAGTCTGCAGGAGGTGTGTATTCACAGAAGCCATGGGAACCACGATGCAAGCATAGATCAGTCTTCCAGGAGGAGATGGATTAAACTTGCCCTTGAAAGACAGGCTTGCCAGATCCATGGTCAGAAACCCAGCTGCTTTGAGACATTTACTGAAAGGTTTACTCAGTAATAGAAAGCCGCTAATGGTGATCTGGGGCTGTGAAGAATGTCTTCCTATCTCAAATCCCCTGCAGTGGTGGCGAAGGCACCTGACCCTTCAGGTAGTTATTGGAACTACTACTATACTTTGCTTCAAGCTCATAACTGGCTCATATTTCCCTAGAAACTGTCATACATCTATCATTGTTAATCAATGCAAGGAATGTCTGACACCACAGCCAAGGCAGCACTTTGGTCATTCTCAAGGTAGGCTTCAGAGACATATGCAGCACATTGAAGTGGGACACCACACGTACTCTGCAACAATTCTTTACCCAAAGACCATGCACCACTTGGCAGAGACCGTTCGACAAACAAGTCTGCACAGAATAGCCGCCCAAAGCCAGTTTTCTTATTGTCCATTTCTCTAATGTTCTTGAATCTGCCAAGTGGGTGGGAAGATGTGACTGCAGGTTGTTTAAGTATAATTACATTTCCCTTAAGGAGATAAATATTCTTACTCTGCAAGGGTATTTCTCATTGCAAACAACCTTCAGCCAAAACCCTTTACTCTGGCCCAGTTACAGAGCATTAAAGCAGAAAATAGCAACAGTGAGCACTGACAAAGATTCAAGGTTGCACTGCCATGTGTAGGTCCGAATGCATATACTGTACAGAACATGTAAAGGACAGAATAAATTACTTTAACGAAACCGAGCACAGTACGGGCGCTGGATGGCCGTTTCCTACAGGTCGGTCAGAAATAGGAAAGCTTGCAGAGACAAAGGCAAATGGAGTGCCCATAAAAGATAACTTTGGTCAGAAGACATGCACCCAAAACATTCAACATAACAAGGTGTTCAGTTCAGAGGTGTATTATGATGCTTAAGAGGAATAGGACAGAAATGGTACTTAAGAGTGACCAATATCTGGTGAAAAAAACCTTCGCCAATTAAAACTAAGTCGGACCAGGGCTATCCTCTGTCCAATCAATTGTTACTGCACAGTTATGAGGGTACCCAGTCCTGTTAAGTTATCATACGTCACTTTGAAAATAGAAGTTTCATGAACTGATCTATATCCGTATAAACTATAATCCCTCAATGACAAAACTCGGCATACACACCCAGAGCGGGTAGAATGAGAATATAATTGTGGGATATACTGTGAGCTAAGTGTGTCTCTTTAGCACATGCACATCTAAAATCTGCTACTAAATAACAGTACAGTGATTAATTTAAGGCGGGACAAATTGCTAATTGAGGTATTTCTAATAAAGGGCCATAATCTATACCCTTACATACCCAACACATGGTGGGATAAGATAGTTTCACTAATTTGCCATGGTAAGGGCAAATGAGTCATCTTGTTAAATGTTTCACGGGTCATGATTTTTAAATGCTTGTGTAGCTGATAAGCATATATATGTTTAAACGCTGATCACTACTTTCATTCAGGGCTTGCAGTTTAGCAAGGATGTGCATAGGCCTGCATCAAGCCTGAAAAGACAAACGTTTATTTGTCTATTCCCATTACTTCATGCATAATATGTCTAGAAGTGAGACGAAATAAATACAAAGCTATTTTTTCACTACCCATTGGACATCCCATAATAGAGTGAAAAGCTAGTTTATGCGTTTTGGATTAGAGAATATCATTTTAGGTTCCCCTCGTTTCCAACAAACAAGCCTGTGCTTTGTTTACTCATACAATAACTGCATGCCATATGTTAATCTTTAGTGGAACAACAATTGCTAGCCCAGTCATTTATGTCTCAGACCCAAGTGGGGAGCCCCACTCAAGTGAAAGGAAAGGTTCATTCTCGGTGATAAGTATCACTGAAGAGAGACTACGAAGAGAGTCAATGACTTTACCCACGTCCTCCCACACCCAGCTATAGATTAATGAGTAACTGGATGCAAGAGTTTTCCTAACGTATTCCATGTCAGAAGTTGGTGAAGTGTGAGGCCATACATTTTGAAAGATATTCCCTCAGTCAGGCCACCAAGTAAAGAGATATGCCACAGTAACCGGTACATACCAATACATCGTCTCCCTCTGCACCACAGTCAAAACGAACCTTAATGTGGTGCAGACGAGCGTAAAAACCAAGCCAACATATTTATTATACTAAATTGGTATACTAGAAAGTATACACTGTCTTTTCTTACTCTTCCCATGTTGCAAGAGAGCTGTATTTATCCGTCTTTTTATTTTATTTATTTCAATGTGGGTTTGAGATTGTGACATCACAGTGCAAACGTGAAAAATCCAGCAGATAGGAAGGACTCAATTAGATCCAGTCAAGCATATTTATTATTCCCCACATTTTCAAAATCTAATTTTCAAGAAGCAATGAATTATTAAGCAAGTTTCTGCAGAAGCCGCTTTCTGATTAAACATCGGCAGAAATAGGCCGCTGATCTAGAATATCAAATGAAAATTATTCCTGTACCTAAATTAAAGTGTCAGCACACCAACTGGCCAAACATGCAAGAGCACTTCAGTTAAACTTCAATACAGGGAAATGGAAACAATATTTATTAATGGTAATTTAGTCACTTAATTGCCATTGCTTGCCCCTCAACCATGTTTATATCCTTACCACACAGACAGTAAATAAATACGTACCGCATTGCTCTCAGTGCAATTTTGTATGCTAATTCAGCATCATGAGGTAGGAGAGAGGTAAAGAGATACTTGGCAAATGTGTGCATTGGAACACTCTCTCGGTGGACGATTTCACCCAAGCCACTGTATGGGCCAGCTGTGGAAAAGAAAATGCAATGCAAGTATTAAGTGCAAGCCAGTGTTGAGACAAAGACAATGTGGGCCAACAGAAGGGGCACCGATGACACCCAGCAAGATCATTTCATACAACTGTTAGCTAAACGGAATTGGTAAATCCACGTAGAAAGTTTCAGCAAGTTTGAACTACTCAGAACACTGAAAACGTTTAGTGACTTTGGCAAAACATCCAAGTCGATTTTTGTGAAACGAGGGTAGTTATAAAGACAAAGCTCTTGAACTGAGGTTTTCAATGCATTTACAGCATCCTTGCAGCCTGTATAAACGTAGTCTCTTACTAACACTACCAAACCTCAACAAGAAGAAAACAGTCACAGAAGGTATTCTGCAGAATGACTAATACCCAGATGAGATGTGGATGATTATATGTACCCACTATCCTTTCCTACTTCGATCTATTCCAAATCCATTTAGCTACATCCAATATAGAGCAGCTCAGCAGTGATGGGACCGACCAACAGCCGACAGTTACTGCAGAAACTCATTTGGACAATGGCCGGCTAAAACATCTCCTGCCCCAGATGGTCTACACAGTAGCTGGAAACCAGTCCGGAGAGCCCATCTGCCCTTGCACTAAAAATCATTGCTCTCACTTCGGTGAGGACCAATAACTCCTGCCGCATGCACACAGACTTCATAGAAAGATCACCGAAATCCAAGACCAATAACTCCTGCCGCATGCACACAGGCTTCATAGAAAGCCCACCGAAATCCAAGACCAATAACTCCTGCCGCATGCACACAGACTTCATAGAAAGCCCACCGAAATCCAAGACCAATAACTCCTGCCGCATGCACACAGGCTTCATAGAAAGCCCACCGAAATCCAAGACCAATAACTCCTGCCGCATGCACACAGGCTTCATAGAAAGCCCACCGAAATCCAAGACCAATAACTCCTGCCGCATGCACACAGTCTTCATAGAAAGCCCACCGAAATCCAAGACCAATAACTCCTGCCGCATGCACACAGGCTTCATAGAAAGCCCACCGAAATCCAAGACCAATAACTCCTGCCGCATGCACACAGGCTTCATAGAAAGCCCACCGAAATCCAAGACCAATAACTCCTGCCGCATGCACACAGGCTTCATAGAAAGCCCACCGAAATCCAAGACCAATAACTCCTGCCGCATGCACACAGGCTTCAAAGAAAGCCCACCGAAATGAAAGCCCACCGAAATCCAAGACCAATAACTCCTGCCGCATGCACACAAGCTTCATAGAAAGCCCACCGAAATCCAATGAGCAACTATGCACTACTCCCTTGGAAGTTCCACGTGCAGAAATAGTATTCAAGGTCCACAACATACACAGCAGTTTGAAAATAGACCCTTCTTAATATGGACCACAGTTACAGAACATATATAACCCCCATGATTTCAGGAAAAAGGCACACACCTATTCTGAGCCCCATAAAAGCTTTTCCAACAGCCCAAAGGCACTGAACTTGCAGAGCAGTGGATTTCAAGATAATGCGTTCCTTCTTTAAGATCAACATGGAAGCTTAGGCTTACTTAAACACTGTTTATTCATCTTGGGTTTTTCTGTAAACTGCTACAGTCACAGAGTTCCCCACCTACGTTTTGAAGAGACTGTCAAAATGTCAATTGTTACTGTTTGACTTGTCTCACTAAACAGAAAAATCACCCTGTTCTTTTTTGCTATTAAGAATCTACCGATTTTTATAGATGGGTCATGGTCACTTTTCAGATTATCCTTTGGAATGTAAGACTGGGACCTAATCTTGTCTGTAGATTTATGCTAAGTGTTTGACTGCGTCAAAACAAGCAAACCTTGACAGACCGAGAAGCAGAATTATTAGGACTTAGGGACAGTAATTGACATTTCCCTAGATACAGATTCATTTTCTTCAGACGCCCGTTATTCACCCCCCCGTTCAAAAGGCTGACGGACTGTACGTCATTAGACAAGTCACTAAAGAACATTCTTTGTCAGTTGAAGGGTTCTGCTAAACTTAAGTCCTGAGGTCAAATATGTTTTGATTCCAATTAGAATTTAAATTTGGTCAGTATGCTGCCTTGTACTGCTGCGTATATTTAAATTGGTTTATGCCATACTGCTACTTGAAGAACTAAACCGAAGACGCTCCTGGCTCCTGATATTCTTCCATTAACCGTGCACTACGCCATTTCTGGTAAATCAACAGCCCGAGCCCTGACCTGAAATGCTGCTCTCGCTTCCAACCGCATGAGCGGCCCTCCTTAACCATTCTCTGTTGCCTTGCCAGTTTACTACAGCTAGATTTACATCCAATTAAGAAACAGAAATACTTGCAGTGGAAATTCAGAGTGAACAGCAACATAGGTAAGCTCTAGGCAATTCGAGGTGGCTGGAACTAGGTGCAACAATAGGGATAACTAAATGTTACCACAAAATAGGACACCAACATTGGCAAGTCGAATAGTTCTCTCCTTTTTTAAAGAAGAGATTCATGAGTTCTATAAAAGATGCAACTGGCGCTTTCCGGTGCCGGCTGCAGTACATAAAGACGCCACTAGAGGTCCCAGGAGTCAGACAGTATTTGCTGTGCAGGCTGCAGTACCTTGGGTTGCTGATAGAGGTCCGTGTATTCAGACCCAAGCCCTTTCTGTAGCAGACTGGAGGAACCTTGAATACCGTCTTGAGGTACTGCAGTCAGAAGTGCTTACAACAGAAGGCTACAGCAGAATATGCAAGGGTAGATTCAACATCAACTTGCATAGTCAATGCACCAAGTTTAATATAATTGTTTTGTATGGCCTAAATAAATACCCCAATGCTGGGGAGCGCATCTCCTCTGAGTTTTGGACAGTTACCCTAATATTTATAGATGGCAGCCAGCACTTGTATATACAAATCAAATCATTAACATTTATAAAGCGCGCTACTCACCTGTGCGGGTCTCAAGGCGCTAGGGGAAAAAGGGTGGGGGGTGGGGGGGGTTACTGCTGCTCGAAAAGCCAGGTTTTTAGGAGTCTCCGGAATGCGGAGTGGTCCTGAGGCTGGTGGGGAGGAAGTTCCAGGTCTTGGCTGCCAGGCAGGAGAAGGACCTCCCACCCGCAGTGGAGCGGCGGATGCGAGGGACGGCAGCGAGCGCGAGGCCCGAGGAACGGAGGAGACGGGTGGGGGCGTAGAAGCTGAGGCGACGGTTGAGGTAATCCGGTCCCTTGTTGTGGAGAGCTTTGTGTGCGTGGGTGAGAAGTCGGAAGGGGATCCTTTTGCTGACTGGGAGCCAATGCAGGTGTCTCAGGTGTGCGGAGATGTGGCTGTTGCGGGGTACGTCGAGGATGAGGCGGGCCGAGGCGTTTTGAATACGTTGCAGGCGTTTTTGGAGCTTGGCGGTGGTCCCAGCATAGAGGGTGTTGCCGTAGTCCAGGCGGCTCGTGACGAGGGCGTGGGTCACGGTTTTTCTAGTGTCGGCGGGGATCCAGCGGAAGATCTTGCGGAGCATGCGGAGGGTGAGGAAGCAGGCGGAGGACACGGCGTTGACTTGCTTGGTCATGGTGAGAAGAGGGTCCAAGATGAAGCCGAGGTTGCGGGCGTGGTCTGCGGGGGTAGGTGCGGTGCCGAGGGCCGTGGGCCACCAGGAGTCGTCCCAAGCGGACGGGGTGTTGCAGAGGATGAGGACTTCCGTTTTGTCAGAGTTCAGCTTTAGGCGGCTGAGCCTCATCCAATCTGCGACGTCCTTCATGCCCTCTTGTAGGTTGGTCTTGGCGCTGGCGGGGTCCTTGGTGAGGGAGAGTATAAGTTGGGTGTCGTCGGCGTAGGAGGTGATGATGATGATGTCGTGCTTGCGTACGATGTCGGCGAGGGGGCTCATGTAGACATTGAAGAGTGTCGGGCTGAGCGATGACCCTTTAGGTACGCCACAGATGATCTCGGTGGGGTCTGAGCGAAACGGAGGGAGGTAGACTCTTTGGGATCGGTTTGAGAGGAAGGAGGCGATCCAGTCCAGGGCCTGGCCTTGGACACCGGTGGAGCGGAGGCGGGTGATTAGGGTGCGGTGACAGACAGTGTCGAAGGCAGCCGAGAGGTCGAGGAGGATGAGGGCGACTGTTTCACCGTTGTCCATCAGGGTTCTGATGTCGTCTGTGACTGAGATGAGGGCGGTTTCAGTGCTGTGGTTGGTTCGGAATCCGGTTTGTGAAGGGTCGAGCAGGTTGTTGTCTTCTAGGAAGGTTGTCAGCTGTTTGTTGACGGTCTTCTCTATTACCTTGGCGGGGAAGGGGAGGAGCGAGATGGGGCGGAAGTTTTTCAGGTCGCTCGGGTCAGCCGTAGGTTTCTTTAGTAGTGCGTTGACTTCGGCGTGTTTCCAGCATTCGGGGAAGGTAGCAGAAGAAATAGAGGAGTTGATGACGGCCTGGAGGTGCGGGGCGATGATGTCGTCGGCTTTATTGAAGATGAAGTGAGGGCAGGGGTCCGATGGAGCGCCGGAGTGGATCGAGTTCATGGTGGTTTTGGTTTCTTCGGTGTTGATGTGGGTCCAGTCGTTGAGGGTGATGGTCGGAGGTGTGGGTTCGGTGATGCTTGGTTGGGTCTGGTGTCCGAAGCCGTCGTGGAGGTCGCTGATCTTGCGATGGAAGAAGGTGGCAAGGGAGTTGCACAGATCTTGTGAGGGCGTGACGGCGTTGGCGAACTCCTTGACGATGCTAAAACGTTCTCTGCTGTTGTGGCTGTTTTTGTCCAGTCTGTCGGTAAAAAAGTTCCTTTTGGCAGCGCGGATCAGGTGGTGGTGTTCGCGGGTAGCGTTCTTGAGGGCGGTCATGTTGTCAGTGGTGTGGTCCTTGCGCCAGGCCTTCTCGAAGGCGCGACAAGTTTTCTTCGATTCTTTGAGGGTGTCAGAGAACCAGAGAGGTTTTTTGGTGTTGGCCTGTCGATGCGTGCGTTTGAGGGGAGCAAGGTTGTCTGCGCAGTTGCAGATCCAGTTCGTGAGGCTGAGGGCTGCGTCGTTGGGGTCGGTGGTGAGGGTGGGTTGGTTGGCGGCGAGTGCGGAGAAGAGTTGCTCTTCGGGGATTTTGTTCCACTGTCGACGAGGGATGGGTTGAGTGCGGAGGTGGCGGGTCTCGCGTAGGAATGTGAAATGTACACAGCTGTGGTCGGTCCAGTGTAGAGCGGAGGTGTGGCTGAAGACGACGTGTTTGCTGGCGGAGAAGATAGGGTCAAGCGTGTGTCCGGCGATGTGGGTGGCGGTGTTCACCAGTTGCTTGAGGCCGAGGTTGGTGAGGTTGTCGAGCAGGGTGGTGGTGTTGGGGTCGTTGTTTTGTTCCAGATGGAAGTTGAGGTCGCCTAGGAGGATGTAGTCCGGCGAGGCGAGGGCGTGCGGGGAGATGAAGTCAGCGATGGCGTCGCTGAAAGGGGCGCGCGGTCCGGGAGGACGGTAGATGAGGGATCCTCTGAGGGTGGTCCTGGGGTCGGTGCGAATCTGAAAATGCAGGTGTTCAGCGGCGAGAGGGGTGTCTTCGGTGGAGGTGGTGACGCTGATGGAGTCTTTGAAGACTATGGCGATACCTCCTCCTATTTGGTTGGTGCGGTCTTTTCTGGATATCTTGTAGCCTTCGGGGATGGCGGTGGCGATGTCTGGAGCAGAGGAGGCGTTCATCCAGGTCTCCGTGATGAAGGCGACGTCCGGTGCTGTGGAGTCCAGGAGGTCCCAGAGTTCAACGGCGTGCTTGTGGACGGAACGAGCGTTGACCAGGATGCACTTGAGGTGGTTGATGGCGCGTGGGCTTGCGGTCGTGGTAGTTGCGTGGTGGAAGATGCGTTTGCAGGAGTTGCAGGCTTAGGGTCCATGGGTGCGTTTGGGGTGAGCTTGGAAGCAGGTGTTGGTGCGCCCTGGGTTGAGGGTGTGGAGGGTGGTGGGGTCGTAGCGGATCAGCGGGGCTTGGGAGAGCTTGGGACCAGGGGTCATGGCGCTGGGCGCGGGCCAGGCGCGGACGGGCTTGCCTCTGGCACACCTCCGGCGCGGTCGCGCAGCAGCCGCCATATGAGGTAGGGGGGGAGGGGTCAGCTGGGGGCGAATGGGAGCTGGGGTGTGCAGGAGGTCGCGGCGGGAAAGCGCGAGGGAGGGGGGGACAGGTAGAGTGAGAAGAGCTGGGGAGGGGGGTTTAAGGGTGGAGGGGGGTGAGTGTTAGGAGGTTTAGGAGATTAGGGAGAGAGATAGGAGTAGGGTTGTGAAGATAGGGGGGTTGTAGAGGTGGGTGAGAGGTAGAGTGAGAGGATAGGAAGATAGGTAATAGAGGGGGTGGCGGGAAGGGGGGAGAGAGAGAAATAGAGAGAGCGCGATAGAGAGCGCGCGATAGAGAGAGCGCGATAGAGAGAGCGCGATAGAGAGAGCGCGATAGAGAGCGCGATAGAGAGAGCGCGATAGAGAGAGCGCGATAGAGAGAGCGCGATAGAGAGAGCGAGTTAGGTAGATAGGAGGAGGTGGAGAGTGAGGGAGTTAGATAGTGAGATAGATAGATAGAGAGATAGAGAGATAGGTAGATAGGAGGAGTGAGGGAGGTAGATAGCGAATGGGGTAGATAGGGGTGATAGAGAGGGGGAGGCGAGTGAGGGAGGGGGATGAGGCAGGAGCAGGAGGGCAGGCGCGGGGAGAAGAAGACGGAGGAAGCAGAAGAACAGAAGACCGGAAGAACAGAAGATCACAGAAGATCACAGAAGAAGATACGGAAGACGAAGAACAGAAGGCAGAAGACAGGCAGAAGACCACAGAAGAAGATGAAGAAGAAGAAGAGAGGCGACAGGAGAGGCAGAGAAGCACACAGAAGAAGAGAGAAGACGGGGAAAAGAAGAGTACAGAAGAAGATTACAGAAGAGGAGCGGGGAGGAAGAACAGAGAAGAAGAAAAGGAGAAAAGGAGCAGGAGAGAGGGTGAGTAGCGCGGGGCAGGGCGAGGGGCTGGGAGGTACTTACTGCGAGGTGGGTCTCAGGAACCTGGAGGAGCTGCAGCGGCAGGGGGAGCGACCTACCCTTGGGTCAAGGGTCGCTACCACTGTCGCGCAGCGGCCGCCAATTGAGGTAGGAGGGGGGGAGAGGGGTCAGCTGGGGGTGAATGGGAGCTGGGGGGCGGGGATGTGCAGGAGGTCGCGGCGGGAAAGTGCGAGGGAGGGGGGGACAGGTAGAGTGAGAAGAGCTGGGGGAGGGGGGTTTAAGGGTGGAGGGGGGTGAGTGTTAGGAGGTTTAGGAGATTAGGGAGAGAGATAGGAGTAGGGTTGTGAAGATAGGGGAGGGGGTTGTAGAGGTGGGTGAGAGGTAGAGTGAGAGGATAGGAAGATCGGTAATAGAGGGGGTGGCGGGAAGGGGGGGAGAGAGAAATAGATAGAGAAATAGATAGAGAAATAGATAGAGAAATAGAGAGAGAAATAGATAGAGAAATAGATAGAGAGAGAGATAGAGAGAGAGATAGAGAGAGAGAGAGATAGAGAGAGAGATAGAGAGAGAGATAGAGAGAGAGAGAGATAGAGAGAGAGATAGAGAGAGATAGAGAGAGATAGAGAGAGAGATAGAGAGAGAGATAGAGAGATAGATAGAGAGATAGATAGAGAGATAGATAGAGAGCTAGATAGAGAGATAGGAGGAGGTGGAGAGTGAGGGAGTTAGATAGTGAGATAGATAGATAGATAGGTAGATAGGAGGAGTGAGGGAGGTAGATAGCGAATGGGGTAGATAGGGGTGATAGAGAGGGGGAGGCGAGTGAGGGAGGGGGATGAGGCAGGAGCAGGAGGGCAGGCGCGGGGAGAAGAAGACAGAAGAACAGGAGACCAGAAGATCACAGAAGAGAAGAGCAGAAGATCACAGAAGAGAAGAGCAGAAGATCACAGAAGAGAAGAGCAGAAGATCACAGAAGATCACAGAAGATCACAGAAGATCACAGAAGAGCAGAAGATCACAGATGAAGATACGGAAGACGAAGAACAGAAGGCAGAAGACCACAGAAGAAGATGAAGAAGAAGAGAGGCGACAGGAGAGGCAGAGAAGCACACAGAAGAAGAGAGAAGACGGGGAAAAGAAGTACAGAAGAAGATTACAGAAGAGGAGCGAGGAGGAAGAACAGAGAAGAAGAAAAGGAGAAAAGGAGCAGGAGCAGGAGAGAGGGTGAGTAGCGCGGGGCAGGGCGAGGGGCTGGGAGGTGGGGGGTACTTACTGCGAAGTGGGTCTCAGGAACCTGGAGGAGCTGCAGCGGCAGGGGGAGCGACCTACCCTTGGGTCAAGGGTCGCTACCACTGTCGCGCAGCGGCCGTCATATGAGGTAGGAGGGGGGGAGGGGTCAGCTGGGGGCGAATGGGAGCTGGGGGGCGGGGGTGTGCAGGTACATAATACCAGCATGCTACAAAACAGCTTTTTAGCGGTTTTGTAGTTTGCGTGAGGTGGCACTCACTATGGAGAAGGGAGCAATGAACAGGAGAATGGAAATACTCAAAACCTGGGCAAGGAGGGTAACAATTGTACTGAGGGCGGCAATGAACAGGGCTAAGATAACAATCGGAGGGAGAGGACATGGAGCACTGGGATGGGAGGGTAGAGAGCAATGGGGGTGTTGAGTAAGAGGGAGAAATGAAAGGTCAGGGGACTGACAACAGGGTGATTAAGTAAGAATGAACGGGGATGAAGGCAGCAGCAATAGGGAGGCAGGCTGCAAATGGACAAGGGAATGAACGGGTGGGAGAGGGCAGCAATGTCGGGAGCTAGACGGGGTATCAAGAGGGGCAGGGAACGTGAGGAAACGAGTGATGACAGTAAATTTGACAGATCATGAAGGGGTGACTTCAACAAACGTGCGTCATCACTTTAACACCTCAAATACTCTTTGCTTGTCTTGTATGCCCTAAATCTTTCCAGGTGCTGGGTTAAAGACACGAGTCGTTATGACACTGAATACAACTCTTATGTGCTGGTAGAAGTGCCCCTAATATTGAAAGGTACTATCAGTCATCTGTAGGTGGAACAAAGCAACTTCTGTTTAACATCTAGGACAGCTTTGAAGCGGTTTTCTAGACTCTTATGGACAGAGTACTACTACAGTGTCTACAGCCATGAACGAAAAGACAGACTGGGTGATGGGAGCTGTGAAGTAAGTCATTAGGGCTACTGGCACTGCAGCGTCACTGAAGGAGGAGAGCTGCAAAGGCCAACTCGAATGTGGGAGGAAACCTTTGGGCTGCGGGCAGGGAATGGAAGCATGGAAACATGCCAGGGAGGGAAACCAAGTAGGAAACAAAACCTTAGGATAAGGCAGAGGGTGAAGACAGATAGAGGAAGAGTGATGAAGAAAGGTAAAATGGAGAGGGAACGCAACGCAGCAAGGAAAAGATCCACCTCTTCTTGAAGCCCATCAACCAAATCTGACTAGAATGGTAATGGGACAGAACAATCTATGGAGGTTGGACAGCCCACTCACCCACAGACAAATGTCATTTGTCAAGAGGATCGGCCCAAAGCCCACTCTTTGCACTACTACCTATATGTATACGTGTTAAGTATTGGTAACATGAGGTCACCAACAGCTAAGGCAGTCTGTAGCAAGAAGTACACAAATGTTACATTCCTTTCTTTAATAAAGGATTATTACTAATAAAAATGTTAAAAACTGAATTAACAGAGCTAATCTATTACCCATTCACCAAATGGTGTTTCAGCCCAACTTTGGCACTATGGAAGACATTTTGGTAATTTACTTAGTCCATTTTTTAACATTAAAAAAAGACTCAATGTCGTGCATGCTTCGTTGACAGGCTGTTCTATAAGGTCGGTAAGGCACTGTTGAGGAGAAAATGGACACGGATGGACATCAGCAAGTAGACTTTCCATAATTCAGTTGTACTATTCAAACTCTTCAGCCTGAGTCAGGTTCAACCAGAGCTTTATAGTCTATTCAGTTCGCTTCAAAAGGGAGTAAAACAGGAGCACTGCAACACCCTGATATTTTAATCTTTATACAGTTCATCTAGGGAGAGTCTAAAAAGATTACATTTTTCCTCAGACTACAAGAGGGCAGAAGATGGCAGTGCTTCAATATGCTAAGGGCAATGGCTCTGGACTATATTGCAGTAAGCTTGCAAAAGGTTTTCAATGTGCTTGCAAAGTACGCACTGCTAAAATGACGTGTCTTTGGGCAGAACCGGATACAAGGAACTGTCAGAATGAGAGTCCAACAGCTTGGCGTCTATAAGTAAACTGGCCTCGGCTGAAAGTTTGTAAATGCCATTTTTCTTAAGTCAAGAGCAGCAAGCTTGACTTATGCATTTAGACAAGAATTTTAAATAGGGAAGGCACACTGCTAAACTCATCTCTTCTGTAGCTAGGACAAAGCTCAAGTAATTTCTTACTTACGGACTGGAAACTGAACCGAGCAAGTCATGACTAAAGTGATCAAGTTTTCCAGTGCGGAGCTCAGCGGTTGTTCTTCCAAAGTCATCTAAACAAATTCAGATAGGACTGACAATCTGTTGCAAAGGATCAGTTGCTTAAATTCTGTCAAGGACTTGTAATTCTGGGCATGGTTCAATCAAAATACTGACGTGACATGAAGTGGGAACCTTTAGTAAAAAAACAGAACAGAATCCTTAAGTAATGTATTTGTTGTCTTTTTTTTTTTTTTTTTTTTTTTCAAGTCTCGTCACAGAGAGACAATCGCGTTACTCGCTCATCCTTTAAAAGCAAATGTTAAATAGAATCTTCACGCCATTCATTTTAATTAGAATCTTCTCTTTTATCAAGCCCATGTTGCCTGGTTATGGTAAACAATCTTCACAAAGAGTCGGATCTTTGTGACTTACTTGTAAAAACTAAAGTACAGCATTACGCTTCAGTAGGCTACAATTCAGATTATCGATACATGACTAAGTCCTGGAAGAATTTTAAAACTTGCATAGGATTCGTCTTCTCTAACTTATGTCATTTGTAAGTGTCCTGATTTTGTTTAGAAGTGTTATGACAGATACCAATTCTTGAATTCGCCTAACGATGCTGTGCTGTCCCAGGAGTGGGCTGCGGGAGGGATGTTAATCTAGCAAAAGAAATTTATGAGGACAGAGAACGTTTTTCTCAAAGTTGAGAGCCTCTAAAACATATATTGTTTGGATCAGGAGTCTCCAACCCTTTCTGCAGCAAGAGCTACTTATGTTGATCTACTAACATTAGTATTCTAATAGAGTAAACATCAGATAACACGAGTGGCCACGATATGCACAGTTACTACCAGCAATCGTCTGAGTGCATCAGGCATGGTTGCCAGCAGTAACGTAAAAAGACTGTCATTATGGAATGCATCTACATGGCTAACACAACAGCTACAGCTGCAATGCTTCTGGTGGCAAAACAAGATTTGTAAAACAATTCTCCTCAATGCCGCACGACGTTTAACTCATATCAGCTTTAAATATATTTTGGAAATTCAGCCACTTCCCTTCAACTATCAGCACACAAGTTCTGAAAATAAACACATTTTCACCTCGGACACACTCAATTTTGGTATTTGTATATTAATTCAATCAAACTAAAGCTTCTAATTTAGTAGGGTTAACTGCTACACAGGAGAGCTACATACAGGAAGTTGGAGAGCAACTTGTTAGAAAAGCCTGCTCAGGGATCAACATCTCAAATGTGGATTTTAATTGTTAATAAATATAATTTGGAATTCTATTATACAATCTCAAATAAATCCAACTGGCTGTTTAAAAATCGTTTTTAGATTCTTTCATTTAGATTTATGCCATTAGAGGAAATTTCACTCAATACATCGTAAATCGCTTGTTTAACATTCTCCTGTTTAAAGATTTTAACTTATGACTACATAATAGCAGTTTTATAGCTAGGTCATTGACTGAAACAAACCCGCACCAAATCAAGCAGTTTAATATTTTTATATTGTTCACAGCGTCCAAAAAGGCCTACAAAACAGTTCTGAAAAATCCGAACCAAAAAGAAGAAAAAAGTATAGATGACGAGATGAGAACACATGAATAAGCATGAAAAAAAAAAAAAAAAAAACCCACTCATTTCACTCGATTAGCTTTTTGCATACTATGGACCCACTTTATAAAACTTTTTACAAGAGTATGTGACGAAGCCGTGACTCCATGATTCACTATGGCAGAACTTTATATTAATGCCCTCCGAGATCACGTTCATTTAGCAATCTGCCAGAAGGATTGGAAGCGATGAAGCATTATTTAGCCCTGATTACGTTACTCTTTTCACCAACCATAACCTTCAATTAATTCTTATTAGGTCTCAGAGCTCTGCTAACTTCCGGTTCATGACACTTCCTTAATGGCTGCAGAGTCCAGAGGTACCAAAGATACAGTCAGCAGTAGCAAAGTGTTTTTTGTTGCAGTTTACCAAGTGCAACTCATTTCGTGGGCAAATAGAAGCTGCGTTTCGTGCTTTGCATTTTCTTTTCTTTCTTGAATCTGCACTTTGTAATCAATACAATTTCCTCATCATTAAAAGTAAATTTGCAGTGCAATGGGTCTTGCGTCTGCTCGAGTTAGCGCTATTAGCGTTGTAAATTCCTAACTGGACTTTTCTTGCCACAAATTGAAAATGAAAAGTAAAACAGTTGACATAAGTAAGCTGATTCAAAGGGCCATGGCTGCCATGAGAGCAAAGGAGAGACCAAAGGTAAAAAGTTTGCTCGCAGTCAAACATATCGGTAAAAGTGCAATTATCCTTGTAACACGGTCAGTGGCCAAGGTGCTAACAAAACTGCCCCAAGGAGGGCCAAAAGTAAAGCATTTACCAATGATAAAGATTTTTTAAAAGGCAAGCCCATGAACGACTGATAGTGATGGATGTGCAGTGGGCAATGTTTAAAAAAAAAAAAAAAAAAAAAGCCCACAGATAGATTTTAAATTACAACAGGCCAGAGTGCTTGCGCGCTTGACCTAAAAACAAGTAGACTGTTGTGGAATTCAGTGCATTACTTGCCATTCATACTGAGAGGTTCTTCAATGAACGCTAGCTATTGTAAAAACCTATGTGCATACCCACATATCAAGCCTCATCCAGACACTTCTAGCTATGGGTGGACTGACCGAATAATGAAGCACTACTAGCAAAGCTAATGGGTCTTGCCTTTTCTAATGCAAGTGGTTCTGTGGGCGGGGGTTGGGGATGAGTGTAAATGTGAACATGAATCAGTGGCAGGATGGTCAGCGAGTGCATTGATTATAGAATTAGTGAGTGAATGAGTGCGTGGATAACTGGGTGAGTGCTGAACTTGTGTAAATCAGCAATAATGTGTGACTGCAGAACCACCACGCTGCTTATCTAATGAGAATACATAACAAAAACTCTGAACAAGAGTAAGACTGTTGGCGTAGACAGACCTGGAAAACCCAGGTAAGACAGATATTTAAGTAATGCAATATTTTTCATCTGGAAAGCACTGAAACTCAGCAACTGGTTCATACTATATAAAAAACTGTCAACATATTTAAATAAGTGAGCCGATTCACAGTGCCACGGCCGCCAGGTGTGATCGAAAAGGAGACATATAAAAGGAAAATGAAAAGTAAAACATTTGACATAAGCGAACCTATTCAAAGCGCCATGGCTGCTGTGAGCGCGAAGGAGACATAAAAGGAAAAAGAAGTTTGCTCGCAATGAAGCATATCTGCAAACGCTCAATTATCCATGTAACAGGATCAGTCCCCAAGGCAGTAACAAAACTGTCCCAAGGAAGGGTACACAAACCATTTTCCAGTGATAAAAGGATTTGTGAAAGGCATGCCCACAAACGAGTGAGAGATGGGTGTGGTTAAAAGCCCACACAGATAGCAAGATGTCTGAAAAGCAGCACTTGCGCGCTGCTATGCTCAACTTCAAAACATAGCGCGACCGAAAGACAGTCATGATTACAACAGTTCTGTATTTGAAAATAAAAATGTAGTAACTTCTATAGAACAGTAAATGAAAGTGAAAGTTGGAACTGGTGAAAAGTAGCCGAGAGCTCATGCAATGAAGGTTGCGACTGAAGAAAAGTAGCCCAGAGCTCATACAATGAAAGTTAGCAATGATGAAAAGTAACCCAGAGCTCATTCAATTGTTTGGCTTGAAGTGCCTTATGTGAAGAAATATTCTGGTGATCAAGGTCAGTGCTTGCGGGTGGTATCTGAAACTTCCTGTATTTTCTAAAAGGCAACTACTGAGGATCCTTTTGGCCATCATTTTGGTGATAAATCTATTCAGCAATTTGGACTTGGCGAGAATATGTTTCGGGAAAACCCATACAGTTTTTTTTATTTTTTTTTTAGAAAGTGCCTGCCGAAAGTCTTGACAGCAGTGTGGTGCATGCAAGCTGACTCGGCTTAGTTAAAATGCATGACAAAACTTGCACATTGACAGCTATTTTATTTTAAGCTTCTTTGCCTCTAGTACTGTCACAGTGCAGTTCCTGAAAATCTATACTTCATTGCTTTTTAAAACTTTATTTTCCATTTCAATTTGATGTTTACAGCAAACGTAGACCTATAAGTTGTGATTATCTTATTCAGCTGCCATTATGTGTAACAAGCAGTTTATGACCACAAAGGAAACACAAAAAGAAAAAAGTTCGCTCAGAGTTAAACATATCGGCAAACGTGCAATTATACATGTAACAGGGTAGGTCCCCAAGGCGGGCCAAACGTAAAGCATTTACAAATGATAAAGGATTTTTGAAAGGCAAGCCTGCGAACAAGTGAAAGTGATGAGCGTGAGGTGGGCGTGGCTAAAAGCCAACATAGATCAAAAGATTTCAGAAAAGCAGCGCTTGCGCTACTATGGTCAGCATAAAAACACTAAATGGCAATCACAGCTCCAGGAAAACACAATGGAGCAATGGCTTCGAAACTCGAATTGGCAATGAGATTTAAACATAAACAATGCCCAGGGGGTCCAACCAGCTTTATGTAAGAAATAGGATGAACCAGGACACTTTATTTATGGCAAAGACTAGTAGTGGAAAACACACACACTAATGCAAGGTTCAGCCCGGTGGCAGATAGTGAATGTGTCAACCCCTCGAACAACCCTCCTTCCAAAATTTAGTTTCGTGGAATTAAGACTGTACTGCAGAACAGGGCCCAAAAGTGTTTAGGAACTAGAAGAGAAAAACCCCACAAAGGTCAATTTTATTTAAGTAACCTTTATAAAGCATATTTTGAGAATGTCCAATAAGGAATACATTCCCACCACTGAAGATGCGCAGAGTGAAGCAGTGCCAAGATTCGAAGACAAGGGAAGAAACTTTAGCAGGAGAGGAGTGGTAGGCAGCTTTTGTGTGAGTATTTTGCAAGAACAATTTGAACAGCTCACAGTGGGGCATGAACAAGGATGAGACACAGCTCCAAAGACATTTTCCTTTATCTTAAAACAGCATATCCCCCGCAAAACTTATTTCACTTTTTAGTTACAGCCACATTCACCAAATCTGGTAATCTGCCATTATTCCCATTTTAAAAATGGCGCACCTCTTGATATTAACTTTTAGGTATGGCATAGGTGCAATGTTTCCCTCCTCACAAAAAATAAATAAAAGATGATCGGTGCTAGAGGATGAACACTGACAAATGGCCTTAACGTTATCTAGGCATCGTGCAATGCATTGTCTGTCTCCAAACACAGAATTGCAGGGAAATAACTCTGGTCACTGAGAGCAGGCATTCCAGTTAAAGCTATAGCAATGCTCCTGCTGTGTAGGCAGAATACCTAGTTAGAAATATACTCTTCCACATGCTCACAGTAGCTTGTAATATCTGAATGTGAAAGCAACATCGACTTGAGTACAAAGGCCTAGATCATGGACTGTGAGGAGACTTTGGTAAGAAAAAAGATCCATATAAGCCACTGAGGCAAGCAGAATTGAATGAGATGTTAGAGACACTTTCGTCTTGGATGCAGTTTAAGTCACATGAATGTCAAATTTATAAGGTTTGATCTTATGTAATTGTATTACTATCAGCAGAAATAAATGACTGCCATTTGGTTAAGATCTCTGAAGCCCACACAAGGTTCAGGATAATCCTGTGAACAAACCACAGGAGAACCTCGGCAGGCCACTTAGCTTGAGGACGAAACAGATTTAAAACCATGGCGTTGATTCCCATGTTTTGGCTACCAGGCTCTACAGGGACTTCTAATCTGCTATTGGATATTATTACTCCTGAAACAAAGTCCCATTCACAATTAAATCAAATCATGGCATGTGTAGTGTCTTGTGCCCCAACCATGACCCTGAAGTATTGCAGGCTTTCAATTTGTGCATGCCATTTGAAGAATTACTTCTACTTCAAATGTTTGTTGGTGAAGGGATCTGGTTGAAAACAGTATCTACTCGTTTGCCAAACAGTGTTTCCTTACTTCGCTTGGATATAATACGAATGATTAGTGGACCACAATAGTTATGCAAACATGGAACCTGCTGATAGAGGTTGAACAGGACCACCGGGGTGCTTCTCAGTGGAACACAAGCTGGCAAGAAGCCTTAGGCAAGTGTACTGGTGCATCTCTACCAAGGTTGCTGCACTCAGACCAGAGTGCAATGTTTGGATACCGTGATGAGTTGCCTTATTGTGAGATGAAGAATTGTGGCACACAATACAATGTATGCGCCCATCATGAGAACTCAACCAAGGTTAGGAGCACCCAAGTGGAGAATGGAACGCACTCTTCAATGTTGTTCTAAAAACTTGCAGTGTGGTCTCATCACGACTCCTGGGCTTTGTCGCGTAGGTGTCAAACGTCTCAAGATGTTTTGCCAAGTGACAGTTTTTACACAATATTGTGACAAAGGGTAAAAAAAAAAAAAAAAGGTGTGCTGCATATTTGAACTGCCACTAGAATGTGCCCTTCAATTCCAATGTAACTCTGATTCTAACTGCATTATGATTTAATTTTGTGGCTGAACCAAGAGCAAAGTTATTTTTCATTAATTCATTCATTCAGTAATTGCCAAACTTGTAGTTGACAACCATGGGAATTGACATGCAGTCTGCAAATCCTTTTCCATCTTTTTGGCAATCATCTTGGGGAACCAAGAGAGAGGATTGAGGGAGTGGTTTAGAACACTTAATGTTTACTTGGGTGCATGACAGCTTTGGGAGTTGACATGCAGTCTGTAAATCCTTCTCTATCCTCCATGCAATTGTCTAGGGGAAACAGCAGGGTGGAAGGAGTGGTTTTGAACATTCAATCATTTATTGGCTGCAACTGATGTGATCAGGTTAAAGGATCACAGGAAGAGATGCTTGCCTAATTAGTAAGAAAACAAATTATTTTCTGGAAAGAAACAAGCTGGAGAGGCTGTGGACATCAAAGTGACAATTTGTGAACATTAGTGATTATCAACTAGTTACGATATATTAAGACAAGAGGATTCAAGAGAAGCTGCTTAAATACAAGAATCCACCCTCTGGTGAGGTGGCTGAGACAGCCAACAGTATAGAACGCTTAAAGAGTCAAAGAACAAAGAAGTCACAGGAAGGGTATGTCTTGAATCCAATTCAAGACCGATGCAAACCAAAAACTATGGTGTTATTGTGATTTTAAAATCACACCAGACCACTTAAGGTTTACCCAGCAATTAAGAACAGATGTGGTACAATAGGTTATTTGGTAGGATGTGCAATGCCACCTAACAGATTGATTACAGAATATAGTAGTTGCTGGATGTCAAGGTGAAGGAAGTCACTTGCAGCAATTTAAAGATCCATTTGACGATATTATTTGGTGATGGGAGGAGGATGGCATAAAGTACCTCGCTGATTCAGGGTGAAAGTTGGCTATATCAGTGAACATGCTTCTTGAAAAAGGAACCTGCAGAGAGCCTTGCCAGCTGATGTAAATTCAGAAAGTTACATGGGAACTAATTATTGGGGTATGTTGAAGGGCAGATAGATCTCAAACAAAGTGGAAAAATCTACATCTCCAAGGCAGGGCCAGATATTCTGGGATGCCACAATCACAGCTGCATGGGCATAGTCATAGGACCTGGGTGTAAGGAACAGCTCTTAATAAATGATCTGCCTTGAAAGCAAGGATAGAACAAAAGTTGGCAAGATACATTTGAAAAGTGTTATTGCAAAGAAAGTATGAAGTGTTTCAAAATGTGTTGGGCAAGTTGACGGATTTTACATAAGTCATTAAGATGAACAAAATAGGACACTGGTGACTAGTGCCCTTGAGTGTTAAAGAGGAACTAAGCAAATTACTGATCAAAATATTTAAGCAAGTAGTAACTGAACCATCAACTAATGTGTTAGTGTGCAAGTATATTGAATTAAAGAAGTTCATAAACCTTTTAAGCCTGTACTGTGGCATTTGTGTGAAGTTATTACTTACTGATTACAGATGAAATGCTTGGTATCTTGGATGGTGCATGTGTTTTTTCAAAACTTCACTTGAGCTTATGAACAGGTTGTGCTGGCTAAGGAATCTAGTCACTTAAGGGGATTTGTCACCCCAAATGGTATTGTACAATTCTGTGGGATGTTTGTGCTGGCAGCTGTGTTCAGGGATGATGTCAGATTTTTAAAGATGTGGATGGTGTGCTCAACTTCCAAGATGTGTTGGTTTAAGAAGGAGATAACATGGACTATGCTAAGAGGTGGAATAATCATGTTAAAATGAATACCGGTTTAAGACTCAGGAAGTACAAGTGTGAAGTGGGTGCGAATGAGGTGCAGTACCTATGACGTGGTTTTGAGATGGTAACTGGGCCAAGACCCGGGCTGCTGAAAGGCACTGAAGATCCCCCAGCACCACCCCATGCATAGCAAATCATGTCTTTCATGCGTATGACTATTTTAGAAAATTTATTAAAAACGTTGATACCGTGGTTGACCCTGATGAGTTTGATGAAGAGGTAATTCACTGGAAATAGGAGTAAAATGTGGCTTTCCATAAGATTATGAGCTCATTTTGAGACCCCTTTGTTGGATCCATTTCACCCCAGTTTCAGGGGAACTGTGGCAAATGTAAGTGATGTTTGGGGGACAGTTATCACAAAGTGTGGGAGGCAAGCAGAGCACTGTTTCTTTCACCAAGCATACACTTCAAGCAACTGAATGGCCGTGTTCTGCTTAAAAAAAAAAAAAAAAAAAAAAGAAAAAAGGCTGGTAAGCACATGAGTTTCTCTCTTCTGAAAAGTTTTAACTCATACCACCAGAAGGTGTTAGATCAACATTGCTGGATAGTGCCCATGAGGGTCACATTGGAATTATACTTAACAGGCTGTGTGACAACTATTGGTAACTGGGTATGGACAGAGATGAGCAGTTTAAGATGGAGGACTCGTGTGCAGGCAGCCGAACAAGAATAGCAAGTGCAACAGTCAACAGTTGATAGGGATACCCAAGGATCTGTATTAAATGTGGGATTAATTTAATGGGAACATTTCATGTTTAGCCTATTTCACAGAAGTACTCCATAGAGGAACGTGGTGGAAGTATTGTTAATGAAGTACAACAACTCAAAGAGTTTAGTAGAATTCTTAATCAAGGTTTTCTCTAGGGAGGGTTGTAGCATTGAATTATGTTCAGTTAATGAAGTTAAAATTCACCTCAAGATAGATGTAGGATTTCTTGGAAAGATTAGATGTTAAACAGACGATGTGGCCTCAAGAATTTCTTTTCCTGGAAATTTCATTCACTTAGTTAAAAGACCTGTGCGAAGAGAGGCACGGTTCTCGTTGTGTGGTGCAGTAAAAAGCTTTTTTTTTTTTTTTAAAACTTTTCTTGTATGTGCTAATTGGCTTACTTTAACACTTCATTTACATTTGCCATGTTAGTAGAGCGCACAAAGTAGTTATGGACTCCCTGAGATTGACTGCTTTATGTTACAGATCTGGGGTGTGATGTTCTGGGTTACTGAGAGCAACCTTGATTGATCAGATTACAAGCAGGAAAAGGAGATATTTTAGAGTCCAATTAGATTTAGAGAAGGCCGAGTGAGGTACTTAAGAGTCAAGAAGACGACTATCTCTAAAGTCATTCCTCATATTAATTACAACACCATGGAGCTCTAAATGGCGTGCTTAATTATTCCACTCGTACAGAGTCCACTCTGCTTTTATTAGGAATCTCTTACAGCAAGTATGAAATTGTAAGTCCTTTGCGCTACTCCTAAAACAGCAAATGCACAGACTCTAGAAAAGCGTGCAGACAGCAGATTCTGTCCTCAGTCTGAAAACGTGTGTGCCCGTTCAGTCATTTGCCTAAATAAGCAAATTTAAGATCAACTCAGACAGCATCCCTTATATTCTTGAAATTCATTATAAGAATGGTCTAAATTAAGGCAATAGAAAATTTGAGTATTGACAGACACTGGCTCTGGTAGAGTGTGCACTGCTCCTTGAATAGGGATTAACCCCTTTAAAAAAAAAGAAAAAAAAAAAAAAAAAAAGGCACAGTCAATCTTACTAGCAATAAATACATTTAGACTTCAGATTAAATAATCTTCATTGGATCCTCATTTATAAGCATGTAGTATTCTACAGCCTCGGACTAGGTTTTAAAATATTTAACACTGGCCCTTGGTCACCACATTTTGGCCCTACTGTTCTAGTCAGATTGGCTCAGGCTTCCAAATTCTGCAAACTGAAAACAAAACAAGCTTGCTGGGCATTCTCGTTTCAAGGGGCTTCACTCTGGAATTCCTTACCTCTGAAAGTTTGTGAGGTTTCATACTATATGAAGTTTCGGAAAGTATTAAGAATGGCTTTTCTAGGTTTAGGATAGGACACCGATTGTATCCAAGGTCAGAGATAGATGTGTCTGGCATTTGTTCGTTATAGAAACTGAGCAAGCATACTGATGGCTCACCAGTGTATCACAAATCATGGAGGTCAGCCCCCAAAAATAAATAAATAAAAATAAATAAAAAAACATATGGAGCCTAATCAAGTATCTTATTGTGTAGGGGCAGTAAATTAAGCGTATATATGTAGTTTCTTTGCCATCGAAACATTCTTATATACATAAGAAACACTTCAACAAGGCCCATGACTGCAGTCCAGGAATCTGGAGGGCCTTTGTAAAATGGGTATATCAATTAAATCGAATATCCAACAAAGTCAATCATAACAATACTACCAAAAATAAATAAAAAAATTATAAACTATATATTCAATATCATTATGCAATGAACTGTTTTTCTTTCTCCAGTTTATTTGATTAGCAGCTCCAAATATGCAGATTGCACTGCTTTCCAACATAATAGCTAAGCAGACAAGGGATTTTGTCTACATCTTTAATATAGTCAGGTGGTCACAGAACTAAGGATTTGCCATTCAAATCTCCACGTGACAGTCAACCAAAAATCTCATTGCAGATCAGGCCATGAAACTCCTACCACCGGCTCCACTGTACCTTCTAAAAGGAAGACTGCTTGCTTTCGAAAAATCTTCACCAAGGTATCGTCCAACTCGATTTCTTGGAGCTTAGAAATGAGCTGCTCTTCGTTGCGACACACCTTCTCCTGGGCATACAGGCCATCTGGCATAATGCGCTGCTGGCCCAGGCCGATCAGTGCCACCTCCACCGCCAGCGCCAAGTAGGACTCGCCTTCTTCCAAGAACCTATGTACAGGAAGGTGCTGGTACTCCAGAGACTTGCACTGCCCGGTGTGCTCTGAAAAGATCAACACAGGTTATTAATTCAGAACACCATTCAATCCTTTTTCAAGTAATCTGATATTTACTAATGCTTGAAAACCTTTTCTGTTATCATGCTTCTTAAAGGTCTGACCTACTTATTAAATTCAAGGGTTGAAGGTGAAACTTTCCTTCAATAATTCTGACGACAGCTGCTACCTGTTTTCACAGGTTTCTTTTCATCAAGTTATAACAAAGAAATTCATTTCCTGTACTGAATTAGCAGCGTGTGGGCAGCTCCTGCTCCTGGCCACAGCAGAAAGGCCGATAATTTAATCCCCGTTCTCCACCTTCCCCTCAAAAATATAATAAGGGCTGCAGCTGCAACGCCATCAATCATTCATTCCAAGCTATATTTACATTCATTCTTTGAAAACAAAGACAGATTGTTGGTCTCTTTGCCGGGCAGGCAGATAGTTATCGTCATCTATAAATGCACAATGCTAGATTTCGAAATACGGGGGTTTGGTATGAGCTGGATGTGAGATATAGGTCAAAGCAAATTGGAAAGATGAGTTACTCAATATTATATCTGATATTTTATTTTTAATTGAATAAGTATTCGGGACCAAGAGAATTTTGAACCGAAATGTATGAACTGAGAGCTTTGACAGAATGTACTTGAGGGCAACAGTAATAGTAAGAGCGACATGTGAGAGGGTGGTCTGTTTTGGGGTGCATCAATTCAATAGTTCTCGTCTTACACAGAGTGCTAAAAGCAGGGTTGCCAATTCTAGCAGCTCACACCACTGCACGGATCCTGGTTGTAGACAACATTCCCCATTAAGATGTGCTGAAACAGACAACGTAAATGCGATCTAAGCTAAGTAATGTCATATTAGAAGGTGGATTTATATTACTTTGTGTATTTTTTAAGCAGCTGAACTAGGTTTTGGTGGCACACATGCAAATGGTTGTGCTGTTAGCTGAAGAAAAGATATCTCCCACGAACAGTATGGCTTATCCACTATAAATTTACTATGCAAAAATCCACTATCTAGTGGCTGGACTGTTGTACTGGTTCTCAATAAAAGTAGACAACAAGTGCCTAGAATTAGTAACTGGTACGGACCTCAATACTATGATGGTCCACATGTAAAGTTCAGCTTCAGACTGTATAGTGCTCCAACAATGTTTTTGTTTAGTTACTTGGCCTCACGGAGAATTAGGGCGATGGTAAAAGGAGTAGCTGCGATAACTTGGTTGCAGACAGGCATCTATTTCCTATGTACCATACATAAAACAGATTCACATGAGGCGAGTGGGTCTTTGAAATATCAACAAATCAGTTGTTTAGAATAAATAGCCTGCCCTAAAAGGTTTTCTTGCCCGAGTATCCGCACAGTAACGCTTCACGGACGTGTCCAGTGGTGTCCACGTCGCAGCCTGCTGCAAATGGAACACTGGAACAATTATTTTAAGTGATTCTAGACAACCATGCATTGGTGTTGGTTTAAAACAAAGATGACCTTTCTCCAAGAACACTGTCTTCATGGAACAACCCTACTACATCTTAGACTCTGAATTTTAACAAAACTGAAGAGTCTCCTGAAAACCCACCTGGCACGTGGTTAGATAAAGCTTGGATAATTATGAAAAAGCGGCACTCATTGCTTGACTCTGATCTCCGAATGAAGAAACTAAGACTGACCACTGCCTTCATTATTCAATGCTACTTCAGGGCTTCAATGTACTTTTATTTGTGACCTTGACCTGAAAATACAAGGATTAACTAGTGTAGTCACCAGCTGACTCCACCTGCCCAATAGTTGAATGACTGGTCTCTACAACCTTATGCCTCTATAGGTATTCTTATTTCAAAAAGTTCTGAGACTAAGTTAAGTAGGAATAGTTTGCAAGTGTGACTGGGTTTCTCACGTAGGTGCTGAAGGGGAACAAATTCAGCCTTGAACTAGGGCAGTGGTTCCCAACCTTTTGACATCTGTGGCCCCCCACTTTATCAATACTGGAACCCGGGGACCCCCACTGAAAAATTATTGAAATCCAGGGACCCTCTACTAAGTCATTACTGAAAGCTGAGGACCTAATCTGTTAATATTTACTTTAATAAGCAGTCACGGACCCCCTGAGGAGCCTTCGCGGACCCCCAGAGGTCCCCGGACCACAGGTTCGGAACCACTGATCTAGGGTGTTCCTTCAGGCTTTTTCTGGAATGTTTTGAGTTCTAGGAGCCGTTAATGCCACCTTGCCCCTGTAACGTCTACACAGACTTCCTAGAAATTCTGAATAAGACAAGTCTTAAGGCTCTATATAATCTTGGAAATTAACTATGGTGCAGTTAACACTTAGGTTTAGCAGGACAAAAATGGCTCTGTCTGAACTCAATACAGATGTCCAATTTTGGTGTGTTCAGATGTAAAGTGCTCTTTCATGCTTAAACAGTGGCTTTGATATGCCAATCGAGTCCGAGTTACAGACCACGTGGTCTTTTTAGGGCCTGCTTCTACACTTCTGTACTCGGATAAAATTTCGGCACGTTTGATAGGTTTTAAATTATTCGAGACTGCGTTTCACCTGGGCATGCAGCTACTTTGTAGTTCCAGTATGGCCCCAGAAGAACCTGGCACTTGTTTATCTCTATACAGCTTATTCTTTGTAATGCTCTTAATTACATAGTGTACAATGTCTCCTGTTTACGGGGGCGATCTGCAGTTCCCTTTCATGTAGCGGGGATTTCACTCTATTTTTGGCCTTCTCAGGAAAGGAGTAGAGCAAACTATGTTGACTGAATTCCTGCAACTTTCCCACGTTACTGATCGGGTATAGGAGCAATATAAAAATGCTGCACTTCCAAAGTCACCAGAAACTCTGCAAGTTGGTTTCCATGATGTAGTGCATAAAAAAACAAACAAATCTGTCAAAGTTGTTATTGCCTTATGAATGGTCACATGAAATCCAATACAAAAACTATGTGTGAAATCAATCCGAACATAAGGTAGACACCAAGATAGCTCTTAAATGATTCCACCAGTTCATAGAGTCCCATCTGCCCTTACAGGGAGTATCATTCATAGCAAGCATATGAAAGGGAAATAAATACACAGGCTCTAGGAAAGTGGGCACGCAGTCCAGATTAAACCAAGTTTTGGAATCCCTTCTGGGTCCTTTACAGTGGAACACCTAAATAAGCAAGTAACAAGGTTATGCAAGAAAGCATCCTTCATTTATATACTTTCAATTAAATGCTTGCAATGCATGCTACAGTAGACTAAAGCGTGAAGTTTGGCTATTCTGTTTAATTATTTAAGTGGGATCCATGGGTAATTAATCAGTTTTTTGTGCACGCCTCATTCACAGGAACCTTTGATGAAACAATCTACATGGTTGCCCTTCGGAAATCATGACTAACCTGTGGCCATCTGTTTGCAGCTTGCAGAGCTGTAGATCACAAGCTTCGAACACTCCTGCTATCTAGTATTGAGCATGGGCCTTGCAAGCTGTTTTTCTTTGTAGTAACTTCAGTTTATAGGTAGTTCATGATTCCCTCCCCTGAAACCAACCATGCACCAGGATTTAGACTACAGATTGTCTTTCCATATAGGTCAAAGTGTAATGATGCAAAGCCAGGCAATCTATGTAGAATGGAGTAGTGTAAAATCATATGTATACTAATGCAATGTAAAAAAAAAAGGTATTTCAGAGTTTAAGAACATGTAAATCTACACTAGAAGCTGCAATCCGATTCTTCCATGCAATGTTTTATATTTGCAGCATGTTCTGACTGAAAAGGAGTGCGTAGGAGGACTTGCCTTGTCAAATTGTTTTGGGTGGACACTATCAAACCATAGATTCCTTACCACGTGAAACTGGATCCTGAAAACTCAAAATGCAGAGTGTGTGCACCGGTAGATGGTGCTGTGTGACTGAGTCAACGCTATTCCACTTTGGAAGCCAGGAAAGGAGCTACATGGATTTGCCAATATGTGCTAACATCAGTTTCATTCAGGAATTCTCCCACACCTTCAGATGTGGAGCCCATCAAATTTAACAAGCCAACGTGCAAATTACTAGTTTGGGATGTTTATAGATTGAAGAGACCATACCACAGAACGAGGAGGTGGGAGGGTGATGAAAAATCTGCAGTTATATATAGTATCCACCAGGAGCGGGAAAAAAAAAAAAAAACACACCACACACACTTCTAACTGCAGATCCTCACTGTGTGAGCAGATACCAAAGTAGCATCTCCTAAGCTGGTGGGTCTATGGAACTAAAGTTCTGCATGGCCAGCAAGCAAAATGACCATCTTGACACATTTGACTGCCACAACAGTGGTGCTCTGTGAACATGTGCACTTTGTGTCAATGCAGTGCTAGCAACCTTGGTCCTTGTGGAGTAGGACCTCAGGGCTCCTTAAGGTTGCTTCTTAACCACCAGATCTTAATACAGAGGACTATCCAACATGAAATGGTCAATTTCTGCACAGTCTTGCTTTTCTTCATCCCAGAGAACCCCACAAAGAGCTGCCCATCCACCAGATGTTCTCGGTTACAATTGATGAGTGCCGTTTTGGGGTGCAAATGGAGTCTCTTCCTGTGAGGTATAGCGTGAAGCAAAGAATGTGAGAAAAGTGTGACTTGGCCAACATAAGACATCACCACCATTGGTAGGACTGCAGCTCAAGTTATTACCAGCGTGTCCAGAAAAAAGGTGGTATAGGAAGGCTGGACCTAAAGGGTTGGAAATTCACTCACCCCTTCTGCAGATGTTATCAAACCCAAGAAGGCTGCTTTAAGGGTGGGTTGGCACAATGAACATTTGTGCATTGCTTCAAAAGGGGCATACATTAAAAATGTGAGAACCAGATTGTGATGCCACAGTAGGACTTCAATCAGCTTAGGTGGAAGCCTGTGATTTGTTCAGTTGGTCCAGCAAACAAAGGCCTAAAGGGCTGACAGATACCCTTTAACTGTGCCCACAGCAAGTCCTTGTTCCATTGAAAACACCTCAAATCAGTTTTGAGGGCACTACACTAAGTCATAAACGTATCCTTGCATCGAGCATACACACACTTCATTGAAGGATATCTGGCTGTCAAGATAAATACCTTGGAAGGAAAGTCAAAGGGGGATTCACTGTTGCCGCTCGTCAAAAATAGAGGAACAGCTTGCACAGGCTCAGTTGCAGGACCATGCCCTCCAGTTGCGACAGAAGAGCCTCATGAATTGGCTGTTTGATCATAGGACAGATGCGCAGGCCCTGAAGATCCAGGTACCATACTATCCTGGTGCAATCCAGACCACTACAATGCCTTTGGCCCAGTTGCTCCTGATCTTCAGAACTCTGGGAAGGAGTTGTAGCTGTAGGAAGGCATACAGGAGACTGAATACGTCTGAGAGCCTTTTTGGAAATTTCAGTGCACCAAAGGGCTGACACTGCATTCTTGGCTCTAGCAAAGAGAACACGGTAAGTTTCTCTCTTTTGTTGGAAGAGGTCTTGTGCCACCTCTGGGGGTAACCACCATTCATGATTTTCTAGGCACTGCAAGTGGAGTTCATGTGCCCTGGTGTTTAAAGAACCAGCCAGGTCACATACCATTAGAGAACCCCCTTATGATTCAGCCAGCTCCAGAGGCTTAGAGCTGTTTAGCACAGGATTCAGGACACCCACCTCCCCCGTGCTTGTTACAGTAGCACCAGGTGGTGTTGTCCACAACAACCTGCAGTCCCTCGAAGGAGGGGAGGAAGGCCTTCAATGCCTAGAGAATTGCCCTCAACCCCAGCAAACTGATGTGGAGGTGGGTTCCACCGGAAAGCAAATTCCGCTAATCTCCACCTCTACCAGATTACCTTCAAACCAACACCAGAAGGGGAAGACCGGAGGAGAGTAGTCTGCTGCTGGTCCAGCTGTGATTGGGCAGCCATCACTGCAGGTCTTATGCAATCCCCTCCAAAACCTGGATGGAATCCGACAGGTCCGCTTGGTAATGGGCCTACTGAGACTTGCGGTCCCACTGCAGGACTCGCATGTGTCACCCGGCATGGCTGGCAAGAGGGTGACACAAAGGTTTCAAAGCTGTCCACAGACAGCCAGGTCAGAGCCTGAAACAGACATAGCCCGAATTTCCTGGACTCATTGGTCTGCAAGAGAAACTCGAAAAAGCAGTTTCAGGATGCTTCACATGAAGGGAAGCCTCTGTAAAGAAGTAAGGTGTGACTTTGGCAGATTGATTGAGAAACCCAAAGACATAAGGAGATTCCCCATCAAGAGTTGGCCTGTGACTAACTGCGGCAATCCCTGCGGCAATCCAACTTTCAACAGTAAGCTGTAGGAGGGAAAAACTGGTAACCCCACACCCAAAGATTGCCAACGACGACCACCACCACCACCACCACTGGACACTGATGAGGCTGAAAGTGAGCACAGCAAACAAAGTGTTCAAGCCCTCAATGATCATAGGTAGAGTTTATGGGCTTGCAAGAATATCGCCATCTAGTCTCCAGGATCCAGGGCAGAGAGAACATGGCCCACAGTAAACATTCTGAATTTGTCCTTTTGCAGAAAGAAATTGAGAGGGCAAAGATCTAGGACAGGACGAAGGCCTCCATCCTTGGGTACTATAAAGTAGCAGAAATAACATTCAGTCCCTACTTCAAAGGCCTGCACTTTGTGGCATAAAACAGACATGTGGTCCTATGATAAGTAGTCTGAAGTAGGTGGCAGGTGTGGTGGGTTGAGCTGAAAAGGCAAGGCAGGATGTATATCCATTGGACAATCTGTAGGATTAATCTGTTGGATGTGATTTGTTGCCATCCTCGCAGGTAGTGACGATCCTACTGGGTAGCTGTGTGCCTATAAGGGCACACTAAAGGTGCTTGAAGGTTGTGGTCACAGGGGCACAAGATTGGGATGAAGGCTGACTCTGGTGGCCAGGTCGTTGTCTGTTGAGCTCACGGCCCACACCTTGATAAAGCTAGGAAGCCTGTTGCATGGACAAAGGAGTCAGACGTCAATATGCCAAGCCCCTGGTATGTCCCCAAAAAGGACAACATTTTTGGGGCGATTGCACGCTCCCTTGTGCCATTCACCTCCAGTAAGGCAGTGTCCCAGCTTTCCTTAGAATGTAATAGGGTCTAATCTTTCTTCACAAACAGGCGAAAGCCGTGTCCAAAGATATTTGGACCTCTCCTGAGAAGCCATTGGACAACATCTAACCCTGGCAAAGAAATACCACATTAGCTTCCATAGTCTTACCTAGACAAATTTGACCGTATCCCAAATAGTCTCGGCTGGAGAAGCCTGTAATTTACATGGGACAATGGGCAAGATCAATCACCAGGTCCAACCAAGTCTAGCAGCCTAATAAGATGCTCTGATTGGCAGACCTCAAAACGAGGCTGGCTGAGGAGAACCTATGCTTTTTAATATGTCCACTTTTTTTGGCTGTGGTAGGACAGGAGTAGGGATTGTTTCTACTGGTGGGCGCCTGGACAACAAGATTGTCAGATACTTAGGACTGTGTGAGGAAATCTTGGTCTACTGCAACAGTTCTATGGTGGTGGCTGACCGACCAGTGAGGGGTGGTGAGGTTTAAGAGTGGTTTGATCAGTGCCTGTCTAGACTGAAGGACCTCTTAAGTTTTTACCTCTATGGTGGAGATAAAGGACCTCAGCAACCCTCCTTATTACTTTGGAAAATTAAATGCGTTTATCAGTTGGTGGCCCGGGGAAACCAGACCAGTATCGGGTGGGATACCCAGCCCACTGGAATGCTTTATCACCATATGGTAATTAGCATCATAGGATGGAAGAAATCCTTCACCATCATTGCTGTCACCATTAGGCTGACTCTGGTCAGCAAAAAGCTGATGGAATCTCTGCACTTCTGTGTGGCAGGGAAATTTGCCAGAGTCTGAGGAGCATAGCAGGGGCTTAGGCACCACAAGACCTGGATGTGGCTGTGGTAGAGACCATGCCAGCTCAAAGAAAGACATCACAATGACTTGCGGGTCTTCAGCCAGTGCAGTCTGTGTTTGAGGAGCTGGTGCAGATTTCAGAGCCTTCCCTTTGATATTAAATCATCTTTTTACACCTGAAGGCCTAACAAGACTATTCCTTGTGGTCCTTTGGGAAACAGAGGATACAGAATGTTGGCCTGCCTATAGGAACTTGTTATTACATTTAGGACTAAATTGGAAGTGTGCACTCTCCAGAAGCCATTTCCTACAACGCAATCTCATATGACCTGGCTTTGAATTCTTTTCATAGTTGGTTTTGGTCCTGAAGCTTTCAGGGGTCACTTAATGTCTTCAAGTGTTTCTAGCTGCAATTCCAGGGAGTCTGATTTCCCTTTTGTAGCTTGGCAGGTCCAGAGCATCAAAAGTAACATCCGAAATGCTATCAGTGAGTCTATGAGCCAAGTGCACTGTGGAAATTAGGGGAGGTACTTTGAAACCTCTGCTTAGGAAAAAAAGACTTGCAATGTCACTCCAAACACTACAGGGAGTGCAGAATTATTAGGCAAATGAGTATTTTGACCACATCATCCTCTTTATGCATGTTGTCTTACTCCAAGCTGCATAGGCTCGAAAGCCTACTACCAATTAAGCATATTAGGTGATGTGCATCTCTGTAATGAGAAGGGGTGTGGTCTAATGACATCAACACCCTATATCAGGTGTGCATAATTATTAGGCAACTTCCTTTCCTTTGGCAAAATGGGTCAAAAGAAGGACTTGACAGGCTCAGAAAAGTCAAAAATAGTGAGATATCTTGCAGAGGGATGCAGCACTCTTAAAATTGCAAAGCTTCTGAAGCGTGATCATCGAACAATCAAGCGTTGCATTCAAAATAGTCAACAGGGTCGCAAGAAGCGTGTGGAAAAACCAAGGCGCAAAATAACTGCCCATGAACTGAGAAAAGTCAAGCATGCAGCTGCCACGATGCCACTTGCCACCAGTTTGGCCATATTTCAGAGCTGCAACATCACTGGAGTGCCCAAAAGCACAAGGTGTGCAATACTCAGAGACATGGCCAAGGTAAGAAAGGCTGAAAGACGACCACCACTGAACAAGACACACAAGCTGAAACGTCAAGACTGGGCCAAGAAATATCTCAAGACTGATTTTTCTAAGGTTTTATGGACTGATGAAATGAGAGTGAGTCTTGATGGGCCAGATGGATGGGCCCGTGGCTGGATTGGTAAAGGGCAGAGAGCTCCAGTCCGACTCAGACGCCAGCAAGGTGGAGGTGGAGTACTGGTTTGGGCTGGTATCATCAAAGATGACCTTGTGGGGCCTTTTCGGGTTGAGGATGGAGTCAAGCTCAACTCCCAGTCCTACTGCCAGTTCCTGGAAGACACCTTCTTCAAGCAGTGGTACAGGAAGAAGTCTGCATCCTTCAAGAAAAACATGATTTTCATGCAGGACAATGCTCCATCACACGCGTCCAAGTACTCCACAGCGTGGCTGGCAAGAAAGGGTATAAAAGAAGGAAATCTAATGACATGGCCTCCTTGTTCACCTGATCTGAACCCCATTGAGAACCTGTGGTCCATCATCAAATGTGAGATTTACAAGGAGGGAAAACAGTACACCTCTCTGAACAGTGTCTGGGAGGCTGTGGTTGCTGCTGCACGCAATGTTGATGGTGAACAGATCAAAACACTGACAGAATCCATGGATGGCAGGCTTTTGAGTGTCCTTGCAAAGAAAGGTGGCTATATTGGTCACTGATTTGTTTTTGTTTTGTTTTTGAATGTCAGAAATGTATATTTGTGAATGTTGAGATGTTATATTGGTTTCACTGGTAATAATAAATAATTGAAATGGGTATATATTTGTTTTTTGTTAAGTTGCCTAATAATTATGCACAGTAATAGTCACCTGCACACACAGATATCCCCCTAACATAGCTAAAACTAAAAACAAACTAAAAACTACTTCCAAAAATATTCAGCTTTGATATTAATGAGTTTTTTGGGTTCATTGAGAACATGGTTGTTGTTCAATAATAAAATTAATCCTCAAAAATACAACTTGCCTAATAATTCTGCACTCCCTGTAGATACTAGAAGTGTGCAAAAAGTGATCTACAGCAGGACGTGCTCCAAATAATTTCAGACAAAGCCAAAAAACAGGGGAAGTCAGTCATTCATTCAAACCTTTTCTTTCAAAGTCATGTTATTTCTCCTCTTATAACTGCACATCATTAATCACAGCTTGATACATGCTCATAAATCAATGGTAGAACCACCTACAGCTATCGCCAGTGAAGCATAGTGGGCTTCAGGTCAATATGAATGAATTATTCACGATTATGGTTGGTATGTACACCTTATTAATATTCAGAGGAAAACATACCATAAAATTCAAACGCTAGGTAGCAGAATTATGGGAGGGAAGCGATTTACATCAGATTCATGATACCCCCTGGATAGTCTAGTGGTAGCAAGGTAACGAAATAGCTCTGTTCTGCTTTGGTCAAAGCAGGTCAAGATGCATGGCAAAATGTACCTCCTGGTGCAGCAAACTAGTTTCCTAAAACATACATCACAATTAAAACATTAAATGCTAGAAATCAGACGGTACATCAATATTAAATTAATCTTTCTTTACCTGAAAAATCATGGAATCCGTGGAAGCTATCATCATCCACTCTACAGGCTTCCATCAGGCTGCTGAAGAGAGTACCGACAGGATCAAGTGGATGACCGACCCAACCTTCAAGATTGGTTATTGAGGTTAATCCTTTGTGAAGCAGCTCTAGAAAGTGAAAAAAAGTCCGATGAATCTAACAGTTCCAAATGAAAAAGCACACTGTTTATGCAACACAGCACATTACACTGGTATGTGCACATCTCGTATGAAACCCAAACATGATTAGAAACACACGAGCACATCATTTTAAGGTTTAAAAACATGGTTCAGGGTATGGATCAAAGAAAGAAACACTACTCCTGGTGTTTGAATTAGAACTGCCGAGAATAATTATGGGCCAGAGCAGGTGCGGCATAGGATTTCTCTACAGTTTTAATTATGATATCAGTGTGTGCTTAACAGTACAAGGAGACATACTTATGTGAAATCAGGCCCCGTCTTATGCCAAAAAAGACAATCACATTTTAAAGATCACAATGAGAAATGGAATGCAAATCTATGCATTCCACTGCATGAATAATATATAAGATATAAATATTTATTGAAGCCATAAATTCTAGCAATAGCATGTCCTTTTAAAAACATCAAGAGATATCTGCAGAAGATCTGTAGTTTGTGACCCAAATTTATAAAGTGGGCTTCTTCAAATAAAAAATGCATTACAATTTGAGATGGGAAGATGAAATCATTCAGCTTTGTTTTATTATTAGAATAGCCACTATTTCAAAAGCCCTGAAGACAAACAAACTAGCTAAAATCAACAATTTATGCACTCACCAGCCTCATGATATCTAAAATCTGCAAATCAATATTCAAGCATTTTGAAAACAATTTAAATAGATGTCCATTTGTACCGTCTAATTGACGAATCAAGCATCAGTTAATGTGATTTATTGATGGGCCTTGGGGTGCAAATCCTCGTGCCAGGTTGTATAATTTTGACAAATAAGCAAGGCCCTAGTACTCTACCCATCAACGAGATTACACAGTGACAAATAAGTCCCGACTCATTACTATTTTTCGGCTTATAAAAAGATCTACAAACAAAATACAAAATCCTCAATTGAGGAGACCTCAAGTGCAGGTTTGGTTCTTCCGGTATCCAATCATTTTATCTAAAGCACAGGTATTACGATAATTGTGTTTATGGTATTTAATAGCACATACAGATTTTCTGGGTAGTATTCAAAATTATTTCCTGTTGCACAAAGCAATCATGTTTTTGCCACTTTAAGGGCACCAGGCTCTGTTTAGGAGGAATTTTGAAGCAAACTAGAATTATACTTTGACTAGTCATGTTAGTACGTTTACTTTGTATCCTCTGGCCATCACTTTCATAGAGATTTCTAACATAGTATGACGGCAAAGAAATACCATCTAAAAACTCAACATTCCCAAGCCAATTCTAATTTAATTAAGGAAGGTACGCCACAAAAAACAAGTTTTTAATTGTATATAGTAGCAAGCCATTTAAGCTGAACGTTCACTGCCCGTAACTTGTGTTTATCTAGTTCTACAAAACACGGCAAAGCAATCTGAATATTTGCCCCTTTAGGAAACATTTCATTATGCCGTCATGTAACATTCCTCATTTGTATAGAAACAAATCAAGCTGTGAGCCTGTGATGATTGCCAAATTGCACCGAATGTCCTAGTAAACAATAAAAGCTAGAAAAAGTAGTAGCAGAGCTATTAACATATGCTTAAACAAACTGATACGAGTTCCATCACACACCCCTATCTCAACTCTTATCCTAAAAGTACTACATTCTGAAGGCCGGATTAAGCATCAAGAATTACTTCGCTGTTATTTTTCATTGCTAACCTACTACATAGCACTTATGTTGATAATATGTAAATGCGTGAAAGCAGGAACTGTTTATAACACTGTTCCATAAACCTTAGCTTCCAAACATTGGGGGTTATTCTAACTTTGGAGGAGGTGTTAATCCGTCCCAAAAGTGACGGAAAAGTGACGGATTTACCACCAGCCATATTACGAGTCCATTATATCCTATGGAACTCGTAATACGGCTGGTGGTATATCCGTCACTTTACCGTCACTTTTGGGACGGATTAACACTCCTCCAAAGTTAGAATAACCCCCATTGTTTTTTGTTTTAGTGCTTTCACTCTAGTTTTAATGGTTTGATCATATCCATGATCAAGCAGATTGTGTTTTGGTTCTCAAAGGATATCCATCCACACACCACAACTGTTTTAAGCAAGGCCTCGCCTGTGCAAGATCTGTTGCCTTGGTCAATGTTTTTTGCTCATATTGTACAGCAGCACAACTGCTGTTCAGCATGACAAAGTATAATAAAAAATAAAAAAAGCACTATGACAGAATTCAATGTAGGACAGGGCTAAAAAAAAAAAAAAAAAAGAGCTAAACAGCTCTCACATATGCAAGAGCTATTTGGCTTTGTTAATGTTTTTGGTGGCGGGAATTGTGGATGGGACAGGGCAAGCAACAAGTGGGAGGGACAGAGCAAACACTTATTGGGGCTCTGTACTGTCAGTGCTCTGCTTCAATTGTTACAAACACATCTCATTTGGCAGCCAATGAAAAGGATCTCTCAGATGTTTAACAATCACTGATGGGCTTCCATCCTTCACCTTTTTCTATGCTAAAAGAGTGGAAGAGTGAGGCCAATGAGGAGGTGTGGGCCCCTGAGCCCAGTCTAACTGTCAAGGACCACAGCCCATGAGTGCTAGAGCCATTGTGTAATATGTCAAGGGCAAATTAGCAACATCTACCAAAGAGTAGAGAGGCCCAGGGCTAACAGGAGATGATCGGGGGCCCCTGATCCTTGTCAAAACCTTTATCCACTCTTCCCACCCTGAAACCCAGAGCTCGTATGGCGAGTCACTGGGATCATCTCCTGAGTGAGGGTTATACAGCACTGGTTGAATGTATACAAAGCTTCTGGTGAGTGACTGCGAATAATGGCCTTCTCTTACAGCCTCCCCTCCCCTTTCCATCTCTGCTACTCCCAGACCGTGGCATTATGGTCACTGGCACTGGGATCAGACTGACCCAGCTCTTCTTGCTGCACCAGCACAGCCAGTAGAAATCCAGTTGACTTGTCTGGCTGGATCAGGTCCAGGCAAAGGACACATTTAAAAAGGGCACCACTGGGCAAATCTAACACTTAGCCATGTGTCCTCACGTGTAAGCAAGCAGCACTGGGATAGACTGTCACCCCACCACTAGTTATTACAAGTGAAGGCACAGAACCAATGGGCACTGGTAGCAGTCTGTAGGAACCCAACCCTAGCTACTAAAGGTGAAAACACAGCGCTACGTAGGGACCACTGGGGCAAACATGGACCAACCCAACTTTCGTGAGAGCAGAAAACTAAGGGTCACTGGCAGTATACTGGGCCCAGCCCATATTAGGTATAAGAGCTGAAAGCACAGAGCTAAAGGGTAGCGGGGCAGTCTGGGACCATCTAACATTAGCTATTCTATAGGGGATCAATAGCCCAAGGATACTTTGTACAGACTGTGTACAGTAATGGCAGATCTTCGAGGTAGAGGGATAGGCCACAGACCTGGTTATCCTGTTGCCTAGGGGAAGCCGTTGGGGCCATTTCTGTTCCTTTAAGAGCAAGAGGAGTACAGAGTTGGAAGGATAGGAAGGTCCACTGTTTAAATCCACCCCATTATCACTCCTTTCCACACCCTCAGCTCTTCACAGCTTCTATTGTGAGCAACCTGAAGAGAGAAGGTGCTCTTTACATGCAGGAATAAGTGTCCAAAATGAACCTCTTGGCAACCAGACAAGTTAAGCACAGCGGCATGGAATACTACTCGGCGGATATAATGTGTCAGTTCAAGGACTTGTGCATCGCTTTATGTTGCTTTACTATAAGGGGGCACATGATTATCTCTGCCTGTCAGGCAGTCACAAACATGGAAAGCTCTCACTAGTGTCATGTTAAGGTGCCACTGAAGGTTACAATTACAATAACAGTTACGGGTTCATGTAGCTACTTCACTGCGGGTCATTAAATAAGTCACCCCTCACCATGGTGATTTGGTGTGAATTGCTAGTCCTTTCAGTAAGATTTGCAGTCAGTGTCATAACCGGAGAAAGCTAACTGGACGGATTCGGGGAGACAACCATGGCCGGCAACATGTGCCTCCCTGCCCTTCAAACATTACGAAACAGGAGTAAAATGGAAAAATACAAAGGTATAGGAAAACCTCCAACACATGAATGAGCCAGTGCACGTGAGACACTGAACCTCCTTCAGAAGGATGCACCCTAGTATTGAGAAAAATCCGCCATTTCCCAAGTGATATACCAGTGTGTTTCGCAACCTGCCACCATTTTCTCCCAAGGAATCTCCCACTCTCAGGTACCTTCACATCTGCACGTTTTGGTGCCATCCCTGTATCCAAGATCTTCTGAGTATGCCCATTTAATTCTTCTAGCTATATAATTTGCCGGAAATGGCCCCTCGGTTTAATATGGCCCTTTGTTAAATTAAGCAACCTCAGAGAAAGATCTGTGGCCCTGGTGCCTGCAGGTTGAAGTACCAGCTGGGATTAGACTTTCGAGCTCCTCAAGGAGGTAAGATGAGATCCATAAATCATAGTTTAAAAGGCGAATGAAAAACCTATCTTGAGATGGACACTCAAATGGCCACAGAGATGATGAAAAAAATGAGCGCCTAGATGAAGATTATCTCACTGTGAGAGCTATATGGAATTAAAATCTAGAACCTTTGCTTATTACCTTTCTCACACCGAGTTAAAAACGGCGGTTTAAATAAAAAATAAAAAAAATAACACATTAGCAATGCCAAAAGTTGTGGCTCTAGTGGAATGTTAAGGTAATGCCATTAAGTAGCATAGGAACTGATGTGTGTTTGTGTGGAACCAAGAACTGTAGAATAATGTGTGTAGGTTAAAAAGTCAAGTGGCAATTGCACTATCAAGCCAGACCAAAATATCCATGTGGGCGAATGACTGACCTCATCTGTGTTGCTGCCAGAGAAAAACGAATTATCTAGTTATCCAAGACACTTTAATAGTATTCCAATTGTAGGTAGGTGCTCCTGAAACTTCAAGCTTACGCAGCTGGGTAAGTAAACTAAATGATCAGACTGGGGCAATTCAATAACTTTATTGGAAATACAACTTCTACCCAGTCAAAACATGTACTCCTGGCTCCCAAAATGTGCGCCAAGACAAAGCCCTTCTCTAGTGATGCTCACATGAAAAACAATGTCTCTCGAACAGCTGAGATAAGAGGCAGATTAGTTAGGTTGCGGTTTTTATTTACTGATGAGCCAGTTTCCCATGCAGTGCGCCTGTACCCTGCTTTCCATACCCTTCTCAGTAACCTTGCGCCCCCATTAGGGGGCGATAGGAGGGAGCAGAAGTTAGTCCCAGGGCTTATTCTGTATCCAAGGTGGGTGTGCTCTTTTAAACATTTCACAAACAAGACTATACTCTGCGGTAAGCCTTAAGCCTTACCAAGTGCCACTGGGGGGAGCTCAATATGTACTGTGCAGGAAAAGTGCCCCCTTCCTCTCAGGCTGACTGCGCAAGGGGTCAATGGCAATTTCTTGGGCACACCTTGGCATCCACTACCGCTCAGAAAAAAGGCCCTAGCTAGCAGTACATGTGTGGGTGGGTATCACCAGCATGACAGTCAGTTGAGCTCCCTGCTGAAAAGTGCCTCATCTGAGAAAGTTTGGTATCCTCCCGCTGAAACATTGCAGGTCTGCAGAAAAGTACCTGAAATCGCCCACTAAAAGCAACTTAGTCCGCAGGGAAGCACGTGTACTCCTAATGGGAGCATTGCAGGTCCGCTTAGAAGTTTAGTTACTCGTCCACAGAAGGTATTGTAGATCTGCCAAGTACAGCTATTCTGGCTAAAAGTATTCATGGTAGGGCTTTTGAAAGCTTTGTACTCTTGCCTAGAAGTGCCCGGAAACACTCCCACAAAGCACAGTAGGTCTGCTTAAAATCATCTGCAAAGTAATCTTCCACAGAAATCAATGTAGGTCTGATGAAAAGCACTATCCCACTTAAAGAGTTGTAGATCTGCTGAGATGTGCAGGCACTCACTCAACTGCGCCTCCCTTGTGACAGTACCTTTACTGTTGTCCTACTAGTTCTCACTGTACTGAGAAGACCAGGGACTCAAACTGAGTGATGCTCCCTACTGGAAATTGCTGGTACAGTTACTTGCATAAACAAGTGTGGAGGACAGACTGTGCAGACTCATTTATATCACTGGTTCCTAGGAAGGTCCAAGGTCATGGCCCCAGCACCCTCCAGGATTCTACCAGCTTCTTCAACACCTTCCCCTAAGCAAGAGGACCATAATCTCCGCAGAGCTGTTCAGCAATCGAATGTATACATTTCCAAGACAATTGTTTGCACCAGAAACTGTAGCAGAAAAACAGTGCATAAGATAACAGGCTGCACACTAGTTTCTGAAACCGGGGGCTGTGGAAATGGGGGACAAATTGGACAATGATGACCATGCATTACATGTAGCTTATATAACACCGCAAAATCATCCTGTACAATACAACACTCCATATTCCAAGAGCGGGCAAAGATAGCTATATACCAGGGATAATATAATTTGTTTAATTCTGCAATTTGATTTCCCCTTGGCCAGTGTGCATCTGGGGACAGCAGTTTCCTCAGTTCTAGGTTGTTTTTACATACCATATCAAGCATCACTCAGATCCAGTCCCCAGGAGTTGGATGATTTGTGTACATTACATCTCCAGTGTCAACCCAATATGGCCAACAGCCCAGAACATCCATGAGTGTTATGTCGATCCATTATCTACTACACACGTTAGAAGTATTTGGTGAGAAACAGGCAAAGCAGCAATGTTAGGTGCTGTGCAACACCTAGCCAACCTAGAACTCAGTGTGTAAACGGCAAGACAGAAGTCTACCTTAACCAACCAAAGCTAAACAATACAAGCAGAATAGAGCCAAAATGACTACGGAAGAAGTCTCAGAGCACTATAGGTCCACTTGTCCACACACACAGGGCCCTGCTTTGCGCCCATGCCCAGAATGAAAAAAATACCGACCACTATATATCACAAGGTGCAAGCTGTGCTTTAACACCATCCACAAGCTACATTTTGGAAGTAGCACCTTATCAGCAGCACCACGAAGCTGCAATACCCAACCTGCAGCGCTACTTAAAAACATCTGTTTTCTTGTTTGTCCTTCACAACATGGCCCATTATGCTCAAGTCCCCACACAGCACACTAGATACCAGCAACCCCCTCCGTTACGAAAGTCACTTGTTTACTGCTACTGTACTTACAAGCTGGAGAGGTATTTGAAGATTACAGTAACTTAAGGCAGAGCACACACAATTACAACGAATTCCACCCATGCAAGAATTCAATTGTCAAATTGAAATCTTTCTTGCAAACTGCATAAGTAAACACAAGCATGCATGAACATAAGTTATATAAACTGCTTAAGCAGTCACAAGGATGCATAACATTGGCACAAACAGTATTTTTGGAAGCAACAATAATGGGCAATCAACGAAGGGGTATATGGGCGAGCAGTGATGCAGGATGGTAGAGGAGTAACAAGTAACACCGACAGGAAGGGAGGTTAAAAAAAAAAAAAAAAAGGGAAGTACCTCAAGCACAGCATAAGAAGCAGAAGGATGATAATTAAGAAGCAGCTATCAGTATTTGGTCTATACTCCATAAAGGGAGAAACAAAGAACGTGACAATCGCTGGCCAAATACGAGCTAGTAAATAAGACGGACAACAAATCCAACAAGTAGTAAGCAATGGGCAGGATCCAAGCCCCTTTTAGTGAAAATGTTTGACGGGCAACAGCACGTGCATATCTCAGACAAGGCCTAAAACGGAGTCAAGCTGTACATTATATTCTAACCTCTAGACAACCAATTATGATGATTTGCTGAGTTAGGCTTCAAATGTAGGGATGGCAACATAAGGCCATTGCTCAACATCAAATGGGAGCAGGATCTTCCCACAGACTTCAGGTAGAGAGTCATTTGTTAGATTTGTTTGAGACTAGATCTAATGCTTCAGAATGAGTAGTGATTTTCTGGAGATTCAGTAACTCAAAGTGCAGGAAATTCTTCAGTGAAACATTTCGTATAGAAAAACCTAATACACAAAATTTTGACAAATTCACTTATGGGTAGAAAGTTATTAAACTAATGTTATAAGATGTTGACAAATAACATTGGACTAAATTTCTGAGTAACTGGAGAGGACTCCTTGTTGACAGGGTGAGATGACATCCAGTGCCTTTGGCCCTTAAATCATGTGCTCTTTTGATCTTTTTGCATTGTTCCACGACCTAAACATGTACAGTATGTTCCATGTTTGTTTAGTATCTAGTCTGAAACTGGTAATGATGTTTAAATTTAAACAAGCGTACAACGAACCTCAAAATTGGGAGCCTTCACAACTTCCCACAGCAACTCACACAGAAGCAGGCGATTCCTCCTTCCCCTCTCCCCCTAAACACTCCCTCACCACAGGTTCCTAAAATGTTCTGGAAGAAAACTGAATATTCTGGAATAGAAGGAACTATGGGAGAAGTGCAGCGGGGTGGTGAATGCCCAATCAGAAACAAAATCACCCCATTTAGCGTGCCTAAAGTAGAACTGGACTAGCAAGGGCTGGAACTCAATTCTAAAAGAAGGACTGTTGCCCTTACTTTCAAACCACAGTGCTAACACTAGCCATCTGAGTTTATCCTCTTCATAAAGGGTCTCCTTTCCCATCACTAAAATACTTCTAGGGTCTCAGGTTTAACAGGCTCACACATTATCTTCTGAAAACTTTCCACACCAAGTATCACAAACAGTAAATAGGTCTGAATCATCTCAGACAGAATATTTTCCTGGTGCTGCTCGTTCCTTGCTGAGTTCCCCTCAAGTTGGATTTCCTCAAGGGTCTCTTGAACTCCACCTACATTACCTTGATGACAAGCTTAGGACTGGCCAAAACCCTGTACGTGTACAAAATGCATAGCTCACTCACTTCACTGCACCCTCCACTCACCAAATCTAAGCCCACATTGATTGCTTAACAACTATTCTTCAGATTGCCCTAGATTACTCAAGCTGTATACTTCTGTGTCCTTTGCATAAACCTAGCCACCCTGTGCTAATGTATCCACCTAAAACTAACTCAGCTCTAGGAACCTTGTTCTGCTGTCTAGCTCCATTATGAGGTTGGGGACCACAATGAATGCTTGATCCAGTTTATCAATATCTGTAAATCCCACCCCCGTTTGCCAGTTTAAGCTGTTTGGGACCGTATCATTCTGATCAAGAACAAATAGCTATATTTAAACAGTGTTCCTTTAAGCAATCACTTAATCTTGTCCTTCCTCCCAATTCCACTTCTCACTATCAGTTCCAAATCCGGCAGCCTACGCAGCTCAGGGGCAAATATAAACTGGCACTGCTATTAAACTAAGCCTGAAGCAAGACGTTACGATACACTTTTCAGTCTGCATACTAGGCTAAAACTACCATCATATAGTCATCACCGAGGCCCCCCCACCCAATATCCTCTTAATGTGGATAAAAACATCTGTGGCAGGTGCTTTTCCATTTTCTGGGGCCTGAAATATCAGCCTTCCTGTATGCGACTTCATTAAGCTCAGAAGGTCAACTTGGCCAATAAGAACAAAGAACATTTTGTAGAGTTATGCAATGCAGTAAGAGAAATTAGATTGCAGTTTATGCTTAAATTGTTTATTTCAGAAAGGGACTTCTGAACTACTGTTCAAGCCCACATGCACTTGCATCTGGATTGTGGTAATGTCCTGTTCCAGGGCCTCCCAGACCATAGCACAGGCATTCAACATGCCACAGCACTTCTCATCCAGGGCCAGAAGAAATATAACAATACCCCAACCTTGATGGAACTTCAGACTACCACTGCCGGCCTGCACCATCTTGAAAACCAGCTGTATCATTTACAAATCCATGAGGGGAAAAAAACCAAGACAGGAGGCCTTTTCTATCTATGCACCCAGGATCTGAAGACCTATAATTACCAAGACATCCCCATTGTTGCTCAAGTTGAGGACAGAGTTGAAGCCTCACCCCTCTAAGGTACACTATATCACAGTGCAGTAACAATCCAATAACCAGCGTCATTGCCTATCACTCTTGCCTGTACGCTTGCCCTTGACCCTGTACAGTGCTCTACTGTTTTACTGGCGAGGTAAGTGCTAAACAAATACCATATGCACAGTCTATAAACTGATTCGTGCAAAACCAAAGGAAGTATTTATCTAAGTGAATCAGATAGTACCTGGATGGTTAGGATAGTGACAAAATGCTCAAAGTAACTACACATTGTGTTTAACAAATTAAAGTGGAAGAATTACGTATTGCCAGTTGCTCAACAAGCAAGGAAAACTATGCACATCTTGTAAAGTTCAGCACGTTTCTACATAGGATTCATTAACAGGATGAATTAAGAAGCGCTGCCTAAACTTCTTGGCTATTGAAGTTTGCTTTCCTCTAGGCTAAAGTACACCTAAGGTACGAAAGCCTTTATATTGTAATGTTAATTAGGCAAACATTGTTCTTTTCCAATCCTGGTTATATGTTGGTTCTTATGAATTCAGGGCACAGGCAGCGATCTTTCTAGCCTCCCCCATAGCACGTGAGGGAGAGGGGGGGGGGGTCGGGTTATCTTATTTTCAACAATGGAATTTAATGGCTATTCTACTTTTCACTTCTACAGACTGTGGATGCTTATGAGGAGCTTTCAATTTTTAAGTAACTAAAAACGGTAAAATTTCTGTCACCACCTTGGAGCATGAACACGGCAGAGCTTTTATTAATTGCTCCTTTGCTATTTTTTTTTTTACTTTAATGGAGGAGTGAGCAGATGCCTGTCTGGTAAACACCGAGCCGGCTTCACTAACAAAGTGAACCTGCCAGCAGGAAATATTGCTCAGCTCTACCAGTCTGCATTGCGTTCTCAGGAGGACATTACATGTGGTCTTACTAGTCCTGTAAGAAAATTTGCTGCTTACGTCAGGGAATTTGCAGGCTTAAAAAAAACCTATCCTTCTCATGGCCTGAATATGGACAATTTAATGGAAAACCTCTTTGTGGGACATGGCGTTTTAGGGAGCACATTCACACCTCCGAAGTAATGGGGGTGGGGGAGAAGAATTTCAGTTACAAATTCACCACTTCAGTAGTGGTTAAAAACAGCACCACTGAGGAATTACTGCATCTTTTTACTGCCAACACCTGCAGTAGTTTGCAGTTGACACTTTGAATAAGGTAATAAGAGTCCTTAATGTGCTTTAAAAAAAGAAAACGCCCAGATTGTCTCAAAATCCAGCCTAGACCTTACGTTATATGCCTAAATGGAAGTATCGGTGTTGCTTTAAATACAAAATTGATTTTGGACCAACAATATATTTTGCTGTTCCCTGGCTACAGTGAATATGGGTTAATTAGAGTAGTAATTTTCAATGTGTATAAGTGTTCGTTAAATATGGGCCAAGTTAATATACACATGAGCAATTCAAGTAAAAATCAACCTGGCAACTAGTGACATCTAATGCATAATATGCCTATTGAGTGTGGTCTATTCATGTTGGTTTTAAATTCGGGTTACTCTCCTAGGAAATGTCTTTGCAAGCACTATAACGTGCCTCTTCCTTTGTATTAACATTCTTAAGACAAACAGGTAATTTACCTTTGGGAAAGCCTTTGCCGGTAGACTATGTAACTGCAGATGCCTCACCTTGTGAGGTCTTGTGGTTCCACATCCGGTCTGGCCTGACACAGATGCGACGTCAGGCCACTATATCTGCACCATCTCTGTGAGCTATCAGTTTCTTTCTGATCTATGCCGGCACTGGATGCCGAGCTCATGGAAATCAAACCAGGCCAGTCTGCAGATCTAATTTGGCATCTTACTAATGAACTGCATGGGGTCGCAGGAGTCCATTCCAGATAGCAAAGGTGGGGGCTGGTGAGGAATACGCAGTTGGAGACTACCAGAAAAGGAGTTACCAAAGTAGCCTGTTCTTCTGAAAATCTTCTAACGGCAGATTGCTTACCTAGTGAGCAGATACCAAAGCAGTACCTCCCCAGGTGATGGGACTATAAAATGATTCCGACCAGGACTCGTGCAGGACAGATCAGACAAAGTGTCTGTTCAGAAAGGCCTGGCAGTCCAGGCAATAATGAACGTGTGAAGGGATGCCCACGTAGCAGCCTAGCAATTATCTAAAACTGGCACACTCTGTGCAGCATAGTGTTACCAGCCTTTACTCTGGTGGAATAGGCATGCAAGCCTTCGGTGGGGACCTGCTTTTTTACTAGCCCCTAGCAGATCTTTATGCAGAATACAATCTATCAGGAGACGGGTCTCTTTTGTACTATGTTCCCGTATTTGACTCCAGATAAGCGCAGAAAAAGTTGGTCTAATATCAGTCGCGGCTCGCTAGTGGGAGGGGAAAAATATATATTTTTTTAAAATAAACTTACCTGAACGCTGTGCTCGATCTTCCGCTGCTCCTCAGTCTCTGTTGGAGGCACAGGCTCCCAGCCTCTCCTGCACCAATCCTGACTCTGCTTAGAGCAGTGTTTGGATTGGCTGAGAGAACCCAGCCAGGGTGCTCCCAGGCAGAATGGGAGCCTGTGCAGGCGATCTCCAGCCCAGCAACTGTGTTGCCGTGATGGAGTGTGCCCTGCGCGCATGTGTGTTTGGCCGGCCCGAGATGGCCAGCCAAACACATGCACTCTGAGGGGAGTGCTCTGTGCACTGCCCTCAAGTACTCCTCACCCTGTGGCCCCGCCCCTTTAAAAAATAAAAACAGTTTATTCTTTTCCTTTAAAAGGTTTTGCAGCTGCTCGCAGGGGGCGGGTGGGATGCTCCTCCGCCCTAATGGAGAGGAGCCGCACAGGTCTAATATATGGTCTCTGGTCAGTGTAAAAATCCTAAAGGACCCTCTATTGCTATTGATCAAGACAATGGAACTGTTCCTCTTCTTTGGATGGATGAGGTGGGAGGTTGAAAGGTGGAAAAATAATGTATTACTTTATGTGGAAGGGCACAACTGCCAGTGGAAAGAAAACTGCTTTTGCGAGTGCACGTCAAGTAGATGAGATCCAAGTTGGTGTCCCACTGCAGCATTTCAAAAAGCTGGAGGTGGAAATCCGTGGATCAGCCCCTTTAAGACATGCATCACAACCAGTGTTTTGAGAAGGGATGTTTGATCAGGCAACCTCAGGAAGCCCGAAAGATAACCCTTAGCTGTCACCACAGCAAGGCTTTGCTGGCTAGAGGCAAAACAATAAAATATCAAACAATTTTGCCTGTACAGGTGCTATGTTACAGGAGGAACACTAGACAACAAACTTCTACCAGCATTCAGTATTTAGTTTGGGTGGAAGGACACCTGGCTGCCAAAATGACCAACTACAACAGGAGTAAGATCGAAAGCCAACACCTGCAGTCATTCAATCTCCACGCACAGTGGTGTAGGTTTTGCAGACTCGGATGCAAAACTTTGCCCCTGCTGTTGCAAAAGGAAGTTCTCCTGAAGTGAAGGTCGAATTAAGAGGATATATGCTCATAGCCAGAAGTTCAGGGATACCCCACTCTCCTTGACCATTCCGGAACCACTTGGATGACTTGAGCCTAGTTTGACTTTTTCAATATTCTGGGCAGGACAGGGAGAGGCAGATCGGCATACAGGAGTTCCAATCCCCCACTGCAGGTAGAATGGAACTCCAGCTTGAAAACTGCACGTTTTGTAAAGTGGCAAACCAACTGAGCCAGGGTCCTCTTCGTTGATGGAAGACATCTAGTGCCACTTCAGAGTTAAACTGTCATTTGTCATCCACTAGGCAACATCAACAGACTTAGTCTGCCTTGGCAATGGGTCTGCAAGGAGATGCCCAGAGTGCTCAGCCACCTTCACAGATGTGACACCTCTTGGCACATGACCCCACACTGCCCAGTTTGTTCTGGTACTACATGGCAGATGTACTGTCTTTGAAGACCTGTGCCAGTTCCCACTTGATGGTTAGAAGAACGCCTTCAATGCCAAGCAAATTGCCCGCAACGTCAACAAGTTGATATGAAGACAGGTCTCTGCCAGAGACTAGAGTCCTCTGATCTTCACCTTTCCCAGACTACCTCCCTAACTCAGCAACAATGTCACATGACCATTAGTTATGGATGGGGTAGTGAGGGGGATCTGCAGCAGGTCAAAATGCAGTCGAGCAGCCACCACTGCAGGTCTTTTGCAGTCTGACACCCGGATGGAATCTGAAAGGTTCCCATGGTGGTAAGCCCACAAAGACAGATCCCACTGCAGAACCCTCATGTGCCATCTGGCTTGGTGCACAAACAGGATGCCAGAGGACAAGAAGCATCAGAACAACTTTCTGAGACCCTGGTCAAAGGTTCAATCATCAGGATCTGAATGCCCACGACTTGTTGAGGCAGAGAAAAGGCTTGGAAGAGCACCACATCAAGGATAGCTCCAATGAAGGGGAGCTGTTGTGAAGTAGTGAGGTGTGACTTTCGCACACTGATGGAAAAAGCTCAACATGTTTGCAATCATCTGGGGGTATTTTATGATGGCTTGAGTTCGGTCCCGCAGTCAAGGTATGGAAATACTGGTATTCTTAACCAACACATCTTTGTGAACACCCGAGGTGTACTTGTAAGGCCAAAGGAGAGCAACAAAAAAAAAGAAAGTGCTCTTGGCCTAGCTGTAACCATCGATTCCTTGCGAGACTGCAGAACAGGGATGTGGAAATGGGCATCCTGCAAGTCCAGCACCACCATCAAGTTTCCTAGATCCAGGGCAGACAGAACATGGGCCAGAGTAAGCCTCTTGAACTTGACCTTCTGGAAGAAGTTCAGATGGCAATGATCTAAGATAGGGTGCAGGCCTGTGTCCACTTTCGGCACAAAGTATTAGAGGTAACAGCCAGTCCCCACCTGTGACGCGAGCACCCACTTCATGGCTCTCTTGAGCAAGACAGCCTGAATTTCACCTAGGAGTATAGGCAACTGGACCTTCAGGAGGGCTTGGCATATCAGAAGGTTGTGACAGGAAGGATAGTGAGTAACAAAATGATTACTTACTGGTAGGAGTAGTTTTGCACTTCGAAGAGTTTTCTGGATTCACATGCTGTGTATTTTCTTTCCAACGTCTAGTGGCTGGGTGCAGAATAGTCTCCTTGTAGTCATTCTGTGGGAAGCAGCAGCAACCATTTGGGTGTAAACCCCACCTTATGCTTCGTAAGATGAATGCCCCAGAATCCCTCTAGGCAGTCACTATCTACAAATTCTTCACCTTTGTCCATGTCTGTATTGTTTGGAGCGGAGTTTGTGAATCCACCTCTATTGGTGGAGTTTTGGGGGGTTGCATGTGACTCCTTTACTGACTGCATTAGTTTATTCCAAGTAGTACATAATTGCCCTTTGAAGATCTAGTGTGTGCAATGCTCTCTCTGCTTGTCATTTAGGCTGTTAAAAAAAAGTCCGGAAGGTTAATGGCTTGGCTAACATGGATCTTCAACACCACCTTTGGTATGAGCCCTCGGTTTATCCTCATCACTACTTTGTCTCCATGTATCTGTAGATATGGAGACCAGGTGGTGAGAGCCTATATTTTACTGGCCCCCTCCAAGTGAGGTCATAGTGATGAGGAATGCCATTTTGAGGGTTCAAAACTTCAGTTCTGCATTGGTTATAAGGGTGATGTCATTTGTGTGAGTACTACATTCAGGTTCCATGTAGGCATGGACTTCTTGGGGCGTGTTACCTTCTTAGCTACCTCTAGGAGGCATTCGACCTCTGGTGTAGTAAAGAAATTGCTCCCTTATATATCTCTTGTGTACGCTACAATGGCTGAAAGGTGTACTTTGTGGAGGAAAAAAGGTGCTTGTCCACTAGATGCATCACGTTTTTAATGGCTGGTGTCATGTGTCCATTCTCTGTATTACCCTGGTCGGTTACATCATTGTTGAAACCTATACCACTCTTTGCTGTAGCATTTCGTGGTTGTTGGTTGCCTTGCTTCCTTTAGAATCTCCATCACTCTCCTTGGCAGCTTGAAGTAGTTAAACTAAGTCCTCAGGAGCCAAGCTGCTAGACGGAGTGTTTGGTTTTGGGTGTTATACCTGTCCCTCCTGTATCGTTAACCAGTTGGGAATGCAATGTACTGTCCTTGGGAAATCTCCAGGAGGTCTGGGGTTATCAGGATTAGGTGGTCCTTTCTTGACTGCACTTCTACATCACCTTTGGAATTGTTGGAAAGACGTAAGCAAACCTCCGTCTGTTTTATCAAAAGGGAATTCCCCAGTAGCTGTGTGGTAGAAACTGGATGCAAAGGTTTGGCATTCCACATACTTGTGTGTTGCAAATAGGTCTACTTATGGTATCCCTCAGATATCAAAGATCTCCATTAGCCATTTTTTTTGTTTTTTTAGTTCCCATGTGTGTGTATAGTGCTCACTTTCCTGCTTAGACTGTCTGCTTCCATTGTTTATTTTCCTGGTAGGTATATTGCCACTATTGATACTCTTCTTTACAGCCCATCTCCAAATCTCCTTCACAGAAGGCTGACAGTAGGAAGGACCTGGTTTGCTCAGGTAGTACACTGTTGTGTTTATTAAAACTGTCCTTCCTCTTGCATGTTTCTGGAAGACCATTCACACTAGAAACATGGCCCTCAGTTCCAGGACATTTATGTGCTGCACTGCTTTCTATGAGTTTGAGGCCTCTCGTTTAGCTTGTCTATATAATCTCCCCACCGCATGTGGGATGCATCCGTTGTAATGGTCACTGAGGGAGTTGGTGGTTCGGTTTCCTCACCGTTAATTTTTGGAGGTTCCACCACTGCATTTCATTCTAAACCTTGTCCTTAATCTCTAGATCGTCCCAACTCCCAGTTGATTGTGACCATTGTTTCTGAACCCATTCCTATATTAGTCTCATGTGCAGTCTTGGGTGTGGCACCTGAGGAATGCAGGAGGACATTGTGCCCATCATTTTCCGCACTGTACTCATCATCAGCCATGGCCCCTTATGGGGGAGACAACTGTGTTCCTTTATCACTTTGGCCCTCTGGTCCACTGGTCTCGCCTTCGTGGTCAGAGAGTCAAAGATCTCCCCTCAAAATGTTTTCTTCATGTCTGGGTTTTGTGACAGTGTCTCCTAATTGATGTAGAACCCTAATGAATGTAGGGTCTGTATAACCTTGTTGACATTTTCGCATTGGTTGCTTGTCTTTGCTTTCACTAAGCCGTCAGACATGTATTCCCCCTCACCTGAGGTGTGCTGCAACCACAGCTAGATATTTGGTGAACACCTGTGGAGCTGATTTTATTTCGAGTGGTAGAACCTTGAACTGGTAATGTGTCTTGTTCACTATAAACCTGAAGAATTGTTTGTGTCACTTGTATATGTAGGTACACATCCTTGAAGTCTGTGGTTGCCATATAGTCTCCTTTCCCCATCAGAGGGATGACCTCTTGCAGTGCTGGCATTTTACATTTTTTGCATCTTAATGAACATGTTTAGTGATTTCCGGTTTGGCATTGGTCTAAACAGGTTTTGTCCAGTTTTGGTACCAGGGAATAGTTTGATTAAACCTCTTTCGAATCTCTGGTTCTGGGGTACTAAGTCTATAGCTTCTTTACTCAATAGGTCTTCCACTGCCTGTTGTAGTTCGTCTACTTTCATCCTCTTTCTTTGGTGGTGTTGTGCTGGAGGCAACTAACTCTTTGCACCAGCTATATTTTATGCTGTTTAGTATCCTTTAGTATCCATTTATCAGAGATGGTGATCTCCCATTCTTCTGCAATCTTCTGATTCTTCCTCCTACTGGGTCATTGTGTAGAAGGGTTTTTTGTGGGCAGCCACTTGCTAGCATGGTTTCCCCCTTTCAGCAATACTGCCATTGTGAGGGAGGGGTGCACTCAAGGTTGCGCGAGTCGAATGCGTTTGTATGTGTTTCCTTAAAGTCATCCTCGTTCCCTGGGTCATGACTCCCTAGAATGTTTCCTTATACTGTAGGGCCCCACTGGCACTGGTGGTTTAGTTATCTTTTTTCATGTGCTGAAGTGCTTAGTCTACTGCCCCTACAGACTATCCCCTGTGAATGGCATGTTGATTATGGCCGACCAGACCTGTTTAAATCTTGAGATTGAGCCAAGCATGTCTGTGCAAGATAGTGGACATGCAGGGCTACCTACCGGAACTGTCCACTGCATCAAGAGCAGATTTCAGGCACATGTTACTCATTGTTTTGTCCTTGTGCAACACTGCACTTGCCCTCTTCTTGAACTCCTCTTGCTTCCACAAGCTCTTCCATTTCATCCCACTGTTCTAGTAGGTATATCTATTTGGCAGGGCATTAGAGTTGGCTATCCGCCACTGGTGCGGATCTATCCATTTTTCGCCCTGCCATGCCTACTCTCTCACTTTACCTGTAAGGAGGTGGCCCCATCGACATGGATGTGTTGGCTCTTGTGTGCTGTTGCAACAATGAGGGAACCAGCTGGCATGTTCCACCTGATGCAGGGTGGATCCTTCGATGAGAAGCTGTACTTTTCCTCCACCCTTGGTGTTACTGCCTTAACAGCAACTGGCTTCTTAAACAATTCCCTGCTCTGGTCAAGCATTCTAGGAAGTATTAGGATAAAATGGTTTCTCTTCTGCTCAGGAAGCAGTGTTTCAACTTGGAAAATGCTTCTAATTGTTTGACTTCAATCTGAACCCCATTAGTGCCTGCAGCTTTCTTTACAACTGCATTGTACACAGTGATGTCAACTGGTGGTAACTGCTTTGATTGGTAAGATTCCACCCCTCCATCTGGTGAGAATGCATAGACGCCTTGCCAGTCATCTGTCGTCTCCTCTATTTGTGAGATATCCTTCTATTGTTCCTCCTCTAGGTCGAGGGCCTCCTCTTCCATCTCCTCCTGCACCTCAGGGGCAATGGGTTTTCCAGGTCTTCTTGTTTCCTGCTTTTTCACTGACTTTTTAGTGAAATCCTGTATGCCTGAAAGGAGTCATTGAATTTCCTTTCTTGATGAGGCTTTCAAGTTTGGCCTCAAGACGCTTTCTTTTTCATTTCTACCTCAAGGGATCTTTCGCCATCGAGTTAGGCTTAGTCTCTGTGTTTAAGTCTATGCAAAGGAACTTTCAGTGCAGAAAGACCTAAAAGCGGTATGCACCATGTCCCCTTCCCTGACCACAGGACTTTGTGGAGTCCATCTACTCACCTCAGTGGTTTTCAGCATATTATCTGTGCTCTATACTTCTCATCAGTTGTCGTCAATCATCTTCCCTCAGTGATGGTTGGTGGAAAACCTTTTGTAATTTTTTTCTTCCTCTACTCTGGAGCCCTCCTTAAGGCATCCAGACTGAATGGCAGTAAACATTATTTGAAGTAGGAGACTACAGAAAGGGAGTGTCAGGGCATAAGTGACTGCACACAAAGAGGGTTTAAAACCAAATAGTTGATGCTGCCCACAGGAGGGAGGGGACTTAAGACTATTCGAGACCCAACCACCAGATGGCAAAATAATGCACAACATCTGAATCCAGAAAAAGAATCACACTGCAAAACATTGATGCACAATCAGGAGCACCTATTGGTCAGATGTGATGCTCTTCTACCCGGGGAGGAGCAAAGTGATAAGACCTCACACATGGTGATCATGTGTGCTGAGAGTGACAAACAGGTTTTGCAGCAGGGACAGGCCTAGGGTTTGGGTAGACCATCGCCCCTGGGAGAGGGGGCCGCATGCCAACATTGAAGGTTTGGCTATACATAATCTAGGATGTTAGGTAAAATATCTGCCATCATGTTCCACAACACCAGAGTGGAACTCTCCAAAAGGCAGCTCATATTGACAGGCTTGAGAGCAAGGCTGGCCAAAGGGAAAAAAAAATCCTTTTACGAATGCCTCCACGCGTTTTTACTCTGCCTGGCAGTGTGTTTGGTAATGCATTGGGGGTTCAAAACAGCTGGTGGAGGCACGTGTAATCAGGTGTGCTTGTGACAGATGTAGGAGGAAGGTACGGTCCCCTTTGAGAGAGGTAAGGTCCAAGAGCAGGAGTGTGTCTGCGAATGATACTTAGCCTTCAACTTCAGTCGATATTCTACAACGTACAGCTTGGCTTTGCAGTCATGGATGGCTTCCAAGCTAATCTTGGAGCATCTGCACCTTCACAAATCTTGCTTGGAACTCACACCGAAAACAGACCTCAAATGGGTATCTCAGACATCTGCTTCGGCAGTTATTAGACACTTTGAATACTGTAGTCTTAAAAACGGACATGGACCTTGCACATGGAAATATTTTTTGGGGAAAAAGCAGTGCTTAATTTTTAAATAAAAAGGTGCCGGTGCTCAAAGCCCTCCTCTTAAACCCGCGGATGCTGCAATTAAATGTGTGAACACGGAATACTAAGGTGGCGTAATCCTGAAGCCATCTCAGGCCTCTTCAATCCATATAAAGCCACTCCCCACCCCTTCATCTCACTCTTGCAGCTTTCTACTTTCTCCCTTTGTGACGCTTTTTCGTCTTCCCCTTCCTCCGTCATACCCATATGTGTCTTCTGCTCGCAGCAAATGCTTGAGGCAGAAGAGCAAGCCCCGGTCCTCAAAAATAAGTGCCGGTGCTCAGCACCGGACACAAGCAGCACAAATTAAGCACTGGGAAAAAGGCTATCAGGTCTGACCGACTCAAGGAAGCGCGCTCAGGACTCACATGGGAAGGCACAGAAGAAAAACATAACTGACATCAGTACATAGAGGTGGTGCAAATATAGTGGCCCCCACATCACATCTAGGGCGGGACAGACCTGACAGAGCCACATGGAGTGCTCGAGCTGCAATGAAAATCTTCCAGAACCAGTCTGGTGCCTGGGTAAACTCACGTCAAGAATTAGCAGTTAGAAGTATATCAGAAATGTACTTCAAACCCATGCCACTGTGGCCCTCTGTACCAGTTTTCGGATTACAGATGCAAACCTCAGTCACAGGAAACCAGGACATTAATTATTCTATTATTGACACATGGTATCAATCATTCAGTTATTTTGCTCACCGTACATGTCAATACTCCACATGTACTGCCACTGCTCTGATACTGTTTGTAAACTGCAGCCATTGAAAGAATGTATCCCAAAATAAATCTCACTTAATGGCCCCTAATACACTAGCCCCTAGCACAGTGCAGGCTTCTGCCACAATTTAGTGTCTTACTAAAATACCTGTGTTGGAGCTCTTTGGAAGAGGTAGTCTCATCAAGGACACATGAAGATCTGAAATGTTAAGCTGACTATACATTTGTATAGCTAGACAAATTCAATCTAACATACATCCACCCCCTTGAATAATTTTTGAAGCATCCAAAGGGTAAATGAAACTTTCACCTCATCACTACCCCTGCAGAGTCACACCTTTAGCCACCAGCTTTTCATCACGCCACTATATGCTCCCTCAAAGCATACTGTGTGTCTACATACCCCTGCACAATTCACCCCCCAGAAATCTAGAACACTGAAACATGGACAATTCTAGTAATTTCTAGATTCCGATTACTTATCTAGAATGCCATATAGCAGCGATTTCACTAGGCTCCTTGCCTCACGAGGTATCACTACGTTGGACTGACTTATCTCCTTAACTATGCCCCTAAGATACCCCCTCAGCTACCTCATTCTCTCCTGCCCAAATCAAACCTCTCACCTTCGCCCCCAGTGTTATAGCCATAGCCAGACCAACTCTTCCTGAAAGGTTTTACTCGCATCCTGTACTTAACCTCTGCAAATCCTAATCAGTTTGTATTTTGACACAACTCACTACAGCTCCCTGATCAAGCTCCTATTGCAGGATTAGCCCTAGATTGTTTTTACTTTTACCATGCGAATAGCTTTTTTTCTTATTTTCTTGGGCTCCTCCCTTTCCAGCGACTCCACATCAGTTTACCCTTTACTGGCATAACCTTTGGGTCTGCTCGGGGACCTCTATGCTTTATAAACGCATCAATTCACTTGGGTGAAATAACTTTTGGATTCCATGCTGATAGTAAACATTTGCTTATGTCACAGACCATCCGGCCAATACAATCAAGTGGCAATTCCCCCCTCCCCCCTCCACACACACACACACACACAAATACAGAATGCCATGAGTTTGAGCCTCACCAATTAAGCACCCTTCTAGGTTTATATTAATAGTGAATAGGAACATACCTGAAAAAACGGGAAAAAACAGAACAATCATTTATTCTGCTTTTGATTGCAATCACATTCACCTACAAGTACCTTTCTTGTGAATCCGGAAGGCGTCCATCTGTTTCTGCTGCTGTCTTCTTAGTGTATTCACAATTGCTATTGCTAGGCGCAGTGCCTCCCTGGGGTACCCGTGGGACCTCAACGCATCCACCCTGGCACATGCGGTCGGAACGTGCTCTGAAACAGACCAAATTAAATAGAATGACTCCAAAAAGGCATTTCATTGCTTTACAACGATGATGAAATATTTTGTACTTAAAATAAAGGATCTGATTTGGTCCCTAGACTTAATTTTAACAGAAACAAAGTACCCTAGGCACACAGCTAAGTGGGATGGGGATCCCACCAGCCTCACCCTTTAACATTCTGTGAAAACAGACATGCCACAAAATATTATGTGGTTTAATAACTTACCGTGCCAGAGAGGCCAGCCGTGAGAGTCAAAGAGAGAGTTTTCAGTGTCATCGTGGTAACAGTAGTTAGTGTACAGGTCACTGCTGATGATGTGCTGCAAGTGGCTGTCCTGCCAGTGGAGGTCGCAAGCCTCGATGGCTCGCGTGAACACTGTCCGATGAGGCCGGCTTGAGGAATCTGTCATTTCACAAAATTAAAAGTCTTAGTAGGCACAGCCATATCTCACTATTAGTCTAAGGCCTACTGTGACTCTTGGCATGCTGCCCTTCCCTTTTCCAAAAGCCAGCACTCGCCATTCACACTCCCTCTGATGATCACAGTGGCATGCCTGCACAAACATTACTAAGCAAGCCCAATGCTCGGGCATTCCAGCAGAGCACACGTCTAGCACCGTGAAGAGTCACGGCCCAGGAAACGGGGGCAGATTTAAATACTAACCCAGGAGTCGCACAATTCCTCCTGAATTCACTCGAAAAGAGACTCAACAGCTCTCGGGCCTTCCACAAATGACGGTTAACGTGAGGGGCTGTTTGAGACTGCTCAGACTTAACACATCCAGCAGTTATATCACAGCACATGGGTAACATTGGGGGGAAAACATGCAAGCCCAAATCTGTTGCTTTGCCTGTGCTTTGTAAGTCCGCAATGTTTTACATTATTTTGCCTACAAATTAAAGATATTAAAAGTATACAAATATCAAAAAGTATAAACACTGCCATCTATAAGGTGGCATGAGGAGTTTGCAAAAAACAAACATAAAAAAAGGAAGTACCTCAAAAGTGAAAGTGAAACGAGAAATGAAAGCAGAGATTCCCCTTTCAGCCTTGGCACAATGCAATACTGTGTACATATGTAAAAGGAAAAAACGCTGTCGCTCACAGGAAAGCGAGCCAATGGCTGAATTGGGCCGAGTCATTGCCCTGAGCGGTACCATGTGATGTGCCCGAGCTAAAAATGTGGGGCACTACAAACGACCAATGGATAAAGAGGGCTGTCTGAAAGCCTCAAAGTATTAAATGTATCATTTTCTTAAAATCAAAAGTTCTTTGCCAACGCCAGATTAGCAAAAAAAAAAGTCAACTGCGCTGTTCAGAAAAGCAAAGTGGGAAAGGCAGCCATGCTGCAAACAGGCATGTTTATTTTCACAAAATGTGGTCAACTTGTTTTGCTGTCAACCTATATCAGAGAACTGTTTTATGTAAAGACAAGTTAGAAGATGAGAAAAGCGCCATAGTCCTCTCAATGCAGTTTAGTTAAAATATAAAAACAACCTACCAATTATGCACATTCTAGAGCCCAAAACATTTCCCTTAACAGTCAATCCAATCAAAAAACAATCCTCTTCCTAACACAGGAGTACAATCATGCATAGCTTCGGTTGTACAGATAAATTACAAAGTACTCCATTGTTTTCGAATGAGTTGGATGTAAATGTATAAAAAAAATATATATACCAACACAGAGAGGAAGTAATCTGAACCCAGTGAACACAAACAGCAAACCACATTCTATTAACAATCAAAGTTGATATCTCTCGATAACATGAGATGTTGGTAAACCAATAGGTCTCGCCTATGCAAGAGCTATTGGCTTTGCCAACGTGTTAGTCACGTACACTAGCTTGGCTATTGTTCAGCATGGCTAAAAGTTAGTGGCGTAAAGGTGAGTGGTGTGGAGTGTCAGAGAGGAATGGTGAAGAGGAGAGTGTTGTACAATGATTGTCACGTATTGAAGTGGCATAGTGTGGAGTCAGAGTGGCATACAATAGAGTGCATTGTTGTAGTGTTGCAGAGGTTAGCGGCACCGAGTGCAGTAGCATTCAAGTCAGCAGCGCACAGTACAGTTATAGGAAGCAAGTGGTGCAGATTAGCAGAATAGAGTGGCGCAGAATAGTGAGGCTCAGAGTGGAGAGTACACTTGAGTGTCAGAGTGCTGTGGCAGAGAGTGGTATAGAGCATAGTGCCGTAAAGTGCAGTGACAGAGTGCAGTGGTGTAAAGAGGAGTAGCAGAGGTCAGTGGTGGACAGCAGGGTTGCAGAGTAGAGTGTCAGAGTGCAGTGGGGAAGAGTGGAGCAGAGTGGCGTAGAACACAGTAGCATGGAGTACCGGGGTGTAGAAATGCACCAGCAGAGTGCAGCTGTGGAGCGTGCAATGGCCTAAAGCAGTAGTTCCCAACCTGTGGTCCAGGGACCCCTATGGGCCCAAGAAACCTCCTCAGGGGGTCCATGACTACTTAGAAAATTAAATAATATTAACAGATTGAAAAAGTATGTATGAATAAAGAGGCTAAATATACAACGGAAAAATTTAAAACGTACTGTAAATGTAAAGGAATTTGAAACTGGAGGCTAAAAAATGTATTTGTATCCTCAGATTGTATCATGGGAGCAGTGCAGGTGCATCAAACAAAATATTGTATGGATGATGTGTGGCTTCACTTGAATTAAAAAAAAAGCTCCAACCTTCCTATTAAAATGTTTATTTTTTATTTACAAGTGTTTGCCAATTCAAATAAAATGTGTCATTTGTGTATGTTTTTGATGGAATGCTTGTTTCTGTATTTTTTGTGTATTGTTGCGCAGTTAAAAATCATCAACAATGCTTAGACCGGAGTCCCCAGATCGAGTAATGACCCATTAGGGGGTCCCCAGATTCCAATAATGATTAAGTGGGAGTCCCTGAGTTCCAACAATGATAAAGTGGGGATCCACAGAAATCACACGATTGAGAACCACTGATGTAGAGCAAGTGGGGTGTTCAGGGTAGAGTGCAGTTGCGTAGAGCAGCATGGAGTGTAATGGCAGAGTGGAGCAGTGCAGAGGAGAGTGGTGCAGGGTAGATTAGAGAGGCATACAGTGGACTGGCATAGAGTTGGGTGTTGTAGAGTAAAGCGCACTAATGTAGAGTATATTGTTAAAGAGGGCAGTGGTAGGGAATGCAGTGTGGTAGAGACAAATAGCGCAGAGTGGAGCTATGCAGAGTAGATTGGTATGGCCTGGAGTGGAATAGAGTGCAGGAGCCAAAACTGCATTCGCACAGAGTAGTGATTGGCACAGGGTAGAGCAGAGTGTAGTAGTGTGAAGTGCCATAGAGTGCAGTGGAGTAGAGTGATGTAAAGTGGTGTTGTAGAGTACAGTACAGTGGTGCGGAGCGGTGCGAAGTGGTGTAGAAAGGAATAGAGTGGAGTGTTCATAATGTGGTAGCACACTGCCATTACAAACAACCTAATTTAAGTTGAAATTACCATGACATTTGCAAGGCAAACAGTTTTACTAATACATTTTTACAGTGCACAGACGAAAATGTGTGGAAATTGCATCACATAGGGTAATGCTTTGTTTTCATCGCATTAAAGTGTTTGTTTCCAACACACTTCAGACATAGAACAAAAAAAGTGCTTTGTCTGTCTTTCTAATTCTGATGTATTCTGAAAACTTTCCTACCCACAGTATCCAACAAACTGTCACAGAAATACTCACTTTGAAGTCAGAAAAAGAAAAGTAAACAAACGCCTTCGGAAGACAGCACCTGACATTTGACCTCGGTCTTTGAATGCACAGCAAATGTGACAAGATAAGAACATTTATAGGCCTGTTTACACAAAGGGAAAACTCGAAGGGTACTGTAAAAACAAGCTTTGGCAAGGGAAGGACTGAACTCGGGCTGTTCAGCCACAGACAAATAAAACTAGTGAATGGAAAGCAGGAAAATGTGAGTTACGAGCCACAAACCCAATAGCAAGTAATGGCAGAATACATTCTTAGGTCAACTTTCTAAATGCCCCCAAAATTGATTTAGCAAACTGGATAGGCTGCAACCTAAAAACGGTCAGACCAGAGGTCAGAGCCTTTTTTGGTCAAGGTACAAAGCAGTGGAACAACTTATTTATTGAGCCACTGTTTCAATACAAATTCTGAGACCTCACAAGGAGGCATTTAGCATTTCCTTCAGCGTATCTATTCTGTAACAAAAACGCCCACGTCTAAGTTACGATACACACATAATATGATCAGTCACCAGCAGCTACACAATTCCTATGATCACATTTAAGATTCACATATTCATACTGCTGGGACAAGACCTATATGGCAGACATTAAAAGTGACATAGGGTGCAAAACAAAATTCTGCAGTACTAGCCCTGGTCCCTTTTTAAGGGAAGAGAAGGGGAATGAAAGAATCTTAAAGGAATGTGTCAAACGATGAAGCATTAAAATGGGGAAAGTTGTAGGGGGGGGGGGGAAGGCACGGGGAGAGGCTTATTCAATTTATAAATCAGACAGGAACCCCTTTCCCAGATTGTAAAGTCGAAGTGGGTATTGCTGGCCGTAGCACGTTAAAACGGAATCAATTCTGCATCTGCCTTAGATTTTTCAGCCTAAAAGTCGACTCCAGTCTGCTTGAATTCAATGGCGTTTCTCTGAAGCAGATTCTACAACCGAGCTTTTGACAGTCATAACAGCCATCCCACAATGTGCACTTCGGGGCATTTCTAATCTGTAGGGTGTTCTGTCCATTAGGAATGGGTCCTTAATAACCAGTATTTGCACTGATGATGTATAGCGTCCTTTACACTGGAGTGGTCTTCTGTTATTGTGAACCTTTTGCTGCTGTGAATTGTATTTTTACCCATAACTTGCCAAGCATTTTGTTCTATAATGCATGGTAGCAGGTGACTGCGAGATAGTTTTTCGGACATTTAGTACTGTGAATTAGAATAAGAGCTCAATTTTTCTCTATCTTTGTACTGCAGTTTTTCTGTATGGGTACGCACAGGCAAACGTTGGCCTGCGCTCCTGATGCGGGCGATTGATATGGTACATTGCTGAAGACAGTTGGCTCATGCACGTTCTTGTGCTTTTGCCTTCTAGGCGCATGGATGAATATTACATATTGGTAATGGGTCTCAATTCTGCATAGGGAATGAGGAATGAGTTCCAAGAGGAACATGCAGGGGTGGAGAGCACCAGGCCTTCTGAGAAGTAGCTGGAAGGATCGATTATCTCACTATATTCCAAAAAGGAACCAAAACATTACAAAAGGTGGAACAGATGGATCGCTGCGGTGGGAACAGTGACGGGGTGTCAAGGGCAGACCTATCAGCATATGTTCGGAACAAAAGAGCACATGGATTGACAGGTTGGAAAGAAAGGAGATTGAGGAATCATGTGTAAATAGACACTGGTTACAAAATTATATCTGCAGGGAAGTGGGAAGGAAGGAGAAAAGAGAAATTACGGTGAAAAGTCTGGGCAAAAAAGTAAAGGATTAGGGACTCTGAGAACTGGAAAATGACAATTATGTGAGGCTCAAAATGCATGATGTAGAATGCCGTAGTATCACGAATCCAAAGAGGCTCTGTTGGTCAAAGATTAGCCAAGAGGATTAAGGCTTAAACAAACAGACTAACAAGTGAATGTTTTTAAGAAATCGATCAAACTACTTTATGAAGTATAGCAATTTATCATGAAGATAATACAAGTTATTGGTTAACTATTTTTAAAAGGATCCACTGTGGTTTACAAATGATGTGGCAAAGTATTAACATAGCGCTTACTAACCCCGACATGGTAACTGAAGCACTTTACACTCTTGTACCATCTAATGATCCGTGGAAGTTCAGTGTTGGTGGTTAGGCATGCAGAGAAGCTTTACTTTACCAAAAGCAGCTGCGACCACCTTCACCGCACCACCCTTTTCCCTTTAGTCCTAAAAGAATGGTGCAAGTAAGCTAGTGCTGCAATTATTTATTTTGTGATTCACGCTTAGGGAAGACATGACATTGAGGACATTAGACATGCAAGTGTTCAGCAGGGTACATGTTTAATAAAAATGGATACATACTCGGTTGGTTGGGGTGGGACAGTTTGCCCAACTCCACTGTATAAGCTCAGATCTGGCCATGACTTTGGTAATTCTACTCAAGCGTTCCTGTCGACCGACAGGCTGACCACCGGCTCGCTTCATGCCCAGGGAGCAACAAAGTATCCTCTCTGTTCACCCAATGGATGTTTAAAAAAAAAAAAAAGGGCTCATGCACTCAGTGGCACAATGAGTAGTAGGAGCAGACCTGCAGATGGAAGAGGGGGGGGGGGGGTCTAGCAATGACTGCAGCCAAACCCTTTAACTTTAGGGGTTACATATATGGATGAGCCCAGGTGCTCCCCACTTTTCAGATACCCAAGCACCCTCAAGCACCCTCATGCCTATTACAATCACAAAGAGTGAGGAAATGCAGTCATGACATGCTACAAGGGAGATCCAGTACTTTAACCAAGTAAAAAGATCAGTACCCCATTGTACAGTCATGAGCCACCAGTAGTGGTGTCATGGTGGTGTTAGTCACTCATGTTAAAAGGAATACACCTTGGGTCTGCCCACTGGTAACAGCGCAACACTATGGATACACAACAAATGTATATCTTGTAAATTACTTATCAGGGCGCAGGCAACAAACGTCTGCTGTACAAGTAAACATACAAAAACAAACTTGCCACATGGACACAGCTTTAGGACATTAGACAAACCATCACTCTGCAGATACTATATATTTTCAGCACCTAATACCGGTGGTTGGCCAGTTTCTAAGTGCTAAAATTTGCAACAAGGAACAGATACTAAGGCAGGTGTGCGCCGGGCAGAAAAATAAATAAATATATATATATATATATATATATACACACACACACACACACACACACACACACACACACACACACACACCTTACAAAATGGTAAAATAGGCTACCCACTTAAGAGCAGAAGCATTAGACAGCTGAATGATAGAATGCAATGCTAGTCCTGCCTCTGTAGATATTGGACTTACTTCACCCAATAGGCAGGCTTTTAATTTGCTTACTGGACCACCCACCTTCAGTTTATTCACATGTGCACAGGCAGGTGGCAGGGCTGTATGTTTGGACAGTGTAAGAGTACTGTGTTTCAACTCCTACCTAAAGTCACTTACGTAACACTACACTGGAAGGGATGCAGCATCTTTGGCGCTCAATCCACCCTTACAGGCTTAAATTAAGTACCAAGTGCTGTGTACGAAGCATGCAGTCAAGCAGCATCGATAACACAATGTATCCGGTGGACCAACAGAGACCACCAGCATTGAGCCACAATCGGGGCGGCGCTGCTGTCTTCCTGTTAGTTTTTATGTGTGGAAATATCACAGAACAGACGTTCGGAGGCCAGTGAAGCCCATGCTCCCCCTTTCGATGCAGGGCTACAGTAGTTCACTATGTCCTCGTGGTACAATGCTGCTTAAAGCCCACCTGGATTGGCGTGCGCACCCTGAGGCAAGGCGTTGGTTAGGTTTGGCAGCTCGTTCCCGTGGTTCCCGTCTTCCCAGGGACAGACATCCACGCTGTTCCACTTCCGCAGCTGCCTGAGCCAGATCGCCTTCTGCTCGGCTTTGCAGTGAGGGTTCAGAACGATGCACATCCACAGAGCCCCTGAAGGAAAGAAACCAGAGAAGTCTTCAGGTTGTACATAAAGGTCACCGG